>NC_143021.1:68295918-68358418 GCF_055824585.1 Amblyomma mixtum | reverse complement strand
ATAAATCAATTTGATTTTACTCTGTCTCCAGCTGTGCGGAATTTGCTGATCTGTTATGACTGTCTCCAAAGCTTTTGTGAGCGCTTCCTTGCTTCTTGGGCCAAGTTCATTAATCAGCTTAATTGGAATTTCGTCTATCCTTGCGGATGTGGTTCTAGGAATATTCGCTTCCGCCTTTTCCCAGTTAAGACTATTCAGTTGTAAGCTGTTCTCTATTGTGCTGTCGTGTGTTGCCGCCTCACTTGGGGAGATTGTCGTTGCTAAAAGACGCAGCTATAAATGACGTAATGTAGTTCACAGCATCGTCTCCCTCTAAACATTTTCCCTCAGCATCTATAATCAGTTCCTGCGTTCCTTGATTTGTTTTTCCCAACCAGCTTATATGGTTGCAAAATTTTTTTGGCCCCCCTTTATTTGCCTCGCGAACTGCTGCGGAGATGCTGCGGAGAGCAGAGCCATCTGTTGGCGAACCAAAAAACCAAAATGACACGTGACTGCACGCTGATTGGTGGACGCCGGCCGTGACGTCAGTGGACGCGCACCGCGCGGCGTTTTAAGAAAGAAATTCTTTTAGCTCCCGTTGTCGGCAGTGTGGTGACGTCACGCCGAGACCGAGAGCCAACATCTGGGCTCTGATTTCCACTCATCCGGGCACTGAAACGAGATCATCCGGGCACTGAAACGAGAGCATCCGGGCACCGTACGAGATTTAACGAGACTCTACGAGAGAGGGCCATGGGGGCCGCTTCGGCGCCGTCCCCAATGATGGCGCTGCGGTCCCACACTCACGCATGTAAAAGACCAGCCGCTGGGCCTTCAACTGATGACGTCTGCCCCATTGGCAGGCAGATGTATACACGATCGCGGAGTATTAGAACGCGCTGCTTATACATTCTTGTGAGGCCTGCGTCTCGTCGTGTCCGCGTGCGCTTCTGCATCTTCCTGCATTTCAATGCCGCCACCGTCACAGCTGTTTAAGCTGAGTAATGGAGCCTGATGAAGGGGAGGGAGGAAGCGTCTTACGGAAAGCGATCGCTTTGCGAGTGATACGCCATAGCAGAAGACTGCTCGCCGCTGCCGACAACGGCATGATTATGCGGCCGCTCCCGAAACCGACCAGGCCGCCACGGTTCGCGGCTGCCTACCTAAGCCCGCACTATTGAAGGCGATCGCTTCGACGCAACAAGAAGAGTGTGGCATGGTGTGTTGAGCACTAAACCCATTTCAAGCTTTTGTCTAGTACCATCTACAACCAATGTGTTATGCCCGTAAACATTTCATCCTTACTCTACTCTCGATTGCGGGAGAGGCAGAGTTTTTCGCGTTGTTGAGGCTCAGGGTAATCTGCAGGTGAAAGCGAGTTGGCAGGGTAGTGAGTACCGGCTGTCCTTGGGGTGGGCCGAGAGTTTTTATGTAGGCTGCAGATAGCTTCCCCATACTGTAGTTAGGGCAGCTGTGCAGGCGCTTTCCAATGGTAGCACCATCCGGTACGTGGTGGAGCCGGTATATGTTTCTGAGGCGCCTCAGGAGAAGAAGCAGGTCAAACGAGCAGACGCCAGCCTCTACCAGGGTGGCCGAGACCTGCGATCACTGAGGTGCCCAGGAGACTACGAAGCCATCACCTGCGGGCAAGTTCCAAGCGATTCATACGAGTTGGCCGCAGAGTGACAAGAGGTAAGGCGTACAGGATGGCAGAAGTGGCTGCTGCCTCGAATAGACGGATGCCGCGCTGCCGTTTCCTTGGGCAAGGATGCGTTGGGCTCCGCGGCCGACACGATCCAAGTGAGAAAGGAAGGCCTTGTTAGCAGCAATCCAGGTGAGGCGGCTGTCGAAGGTGAGGTCAAGGTAGTTAACCCGAGGTTTCCAAGACAGGTTAGTGCCGTTGATCTTGAGGGTAGGGATTCGAGCCGTGGCTTGAGCTCCCTCGAGGAACACTGTCTGGTTCTCGGGGAGCAAGTTGGCGGCCCGTGCGATCCAGATGAGTCGCTCGAGGGCTACCGACTCCATGGTCTTGCAGGCAGGAGAGGTGAGCGAGACTGGCCGTCAGCTCCCAGAAAGTTTGCAGGGCTTGAGGATGGGGACCACAATGGTTGTTCCAACTCTCCGGTAGGACTTCGCTGGCCGAGGTGTTGTTGAAGACGGCAAGAAGGTGAGCCTTCTCCGTGACATCCATGTTCCATCCCATCTGCAGCGTGGGGGCGTATTCCTTTACATAAAGAAAGGTATTGATTACCAGTGCATTATCGGTAGTTCATGTAGCAAGCAGTCTGTTGAAACTCTCTTCGGTCACCTTAGCTGTGGTCTTCTCATTGGTGTCGTATACCGGCCTCTCAACTCGAGCGTGAATGACTGTTTCTGATATGAAAAATATCATCCACCCGCTAATGAATTTAAATACTCCACTTGTTATTTGAGGTGTTTTCAGTATCAACCTTCTCAATGATGGATGTTCTGAGTGCGACTACTTGCTGCTTATGCATTCATTTAACTTCAAAAATGTAATTTCCTCACCTACTCGAATGGCACATAAATTTTCAACTCTTGTTGATCGCATGTTTTCTAATAATAAAAAAGAATGTGTGCGCTGGACTTTGTGACATAACTATTGCCGATCACTATCCGACTTTCATGTTTTCAGCTCGCAGTTACATACATCCGTTGAGCAAAACATGCACAAGAGACATAAGAATTAAAGTGAATTGTGCCGTTGCTCGAAACCTCTTGCGGACCACTGATTTTGGAAAATTATATGGCAGTGACGTGGATATAGAATGTGAGAATTTCATTCGTTCAGTATCAAATGCTGTTATGGAATCTACACGGGAATGCTCACGTCGAAATTACGAAGAAGGTTTGTGCCCATGGATTACGCATAGTATACTTAGTGTACTTAAAAAAAAAGATTCCTTTTACAACAAATGGAAGCAAGATAAAGCAAACAGCTATTATGAAGGTTGAAGGTTTATTTCCGCAACTGGGTGTTGCGAGGACAGCCAGGGAAAAAGCTGTATAGACAGCTTGAGAGGTCCTGGCTTCCTCTTACAGTGCAGCATTGACGGTGGCGGAGTACGACATCAAACAAAATGTGAGTAAAGTATGTTCGGCACAGAGAAAGACACATGTACGTTCAATACGCAGTACATTATGCTTATAAAAGAAAAGAACTACATTAGATCAAAGAGCCGATAAAGGCAAACACAGGGAGGAGAAAATAAATGACAGCAAAATTTACAGGTGCACTCAAAGTGGTAATAGGAAGAAAAAAAAACTACATGAACATTTGGGGCAATTCTTTCAGAGAAATATTGGATAGATCAAGATTCTTGTGGCAGTACAACTGGTTCAGAAGTGTCGGTAAGGTATGCTGCAACATTTGTTTGCCATAGTTTGTGCGGCATTTCTTAACATTCCAAGGTTCTCCTGCGCGGGTATCATACACAGTTCTGCTTTGCTCTAGCCCAGCCAGTGTAAGTAAGGAGTCATCATTTTTCATTATGGCGAGTTTATATTTATAGCACAGCCTATAGTTATACATGGACTTCATTGGTATGACGTTGTGTCGATGGAAAAGGCTCGCAGTGTGGAAGAAATATGGCACTTTACATGCAATGCGTATAATTCGTTTTTGTAACACTGTGAGTTTGTTAATATTTTCAGCTGTTGTTGTTGCCCACACCATACATCCGTAGTTGGCTATAGAAGAGAACAAAGAGTGGTAAAGTAACATGTTGACTGACATAGGAAAATTAAAGCAATTGCGGCGCATGATACCAACTGTTCTGGAAAGTTTCTGAACTACGTAATTAATATGGTCATTCCATGACATATCTGCTGCAAAGTAAACGCCCAGAGTTTTCACAGACTGCACAAACTCTATTCTGGTATTGTTTAATTCAATTAGAGGTAGTTCAAAGTGTTTGTGACGTGGGTGAAACATGACTGCTGCCGTTTTACTAACGTTAATTCTTAAGTGATTATCAACTGTCCAAATATTTATTGCTTTTAAGGTTTTATTAGCTCGATTTGCAAGATCAGCAGTTGAAGTACCCGAAAAAAACAGACTAGTGTCATCTGCGTAAATTATATACTTAGCAGTGCTATCAATGCGGACAATATCATTGACGTAAAGAACAAAAAGAAACGGACCCAAAATGCTCCCTTGCGGAACGCCAGAAGCTACCGCTTTCAAATGGGAGCATTCACCGGCAATAGAGAGATTGTGGAGATTGTGGGAGAGAGATTGTGGAGGCTCTTGAGATAGCACGAGCGGGCGATGATTGCGTAAGCACAATCTCTAGAGAGATTGTGGAGATTGTGGGAGAGAGATTGTGGAGGCTCTTGAGATAGCACGAGCGGGCGATGATTGCGTAAGCGCTCCGTCAATTTTGTTGTCGGATAAAGAGATGTCCTATCTTACATCGGGCATGCCGGTTATCTGAAAGAACGTGCCAGCTATCACTCGTTGGTAATGTTCTTGTAAGCATGCGCAAGTGATTACTATGAGTATAAAGTTGTTTTTTTTCGCATGAAATAAAATCAGTTGAAAGTAAGCGCTTTGTATGTCTTTCCTTTTCTGTCGTCCTTGTCTTTTTGAGCGCTTTCACTGTCAAGATGGAAAACCAACTCGCCCACTCAATTCCATTATTCCATTATAGAAAATACAGGTAGGATTGATATCTGGCGATAGTTTGCCATTTCATTTTTATTTCCTTTTTTATACACTACTGTCACTTTTGCCCTTTGCATAAGACGCGGAAAAACTCCGGTAACCAAGGAGAGGTTGAAGATATGGGCGAGGCAAGGTGCAAGAATGTCAGTGGTAAATTTTATGGGCTGTATCTGGAAACCTGACGCGTCTGTAGCTTTACTATTATTAAGCGATAAAAATTCTGTAATTACTTTATTTACTGTAACCGGTGTTAGAAATATTGTTTTACCATTTCGGGCACTCATATAGGACAGATTTACGTCGCCGCTTGATGTGTCAGCAAAGGAAAGAAAGTAGTCATTAAAGGCATCTGCTAGATCAGCACCTTTTAGTTCAATCCCTTCATGAATAAATTTTGTGGTCGGTTCGGAAGAATTAGCGAAGATAGATTTTAAAACCTTCCAAACTTTTTGAGATTGTCCAGCTGTTGAATTAAAGCGGTTATAAAGATATTGCTTTTTAGCGACGCGAAGTTGCTTTGTGACGAAGTTCCTAAATTTTTTGAACGTTTTCAGCTCTTCAGGGCACCTAATTTGCAAAAACAGTCTATAGAGTTTATCTCGTTTTTTTATCAACTGCAACATGTCCTTGTCGACCCATGGTTCCTTACTTTTCTTTGATTGGGAAAATTTCTTCAGTGGAAAGGAAGCATTATAAATGTCAGTAAATGTCTCTAAAAATTTTTCGTAAGCTTCATCAGGGTCGCTTTCCTCAAGAACATGTTCCCAGTTAACAATAGATAAGCGTTCCTTAAACTCGCATAACGTGTGATCATTTATAACTCGATAAAAGGATGTTTGGTCTGGTTGTCGTTGAGAATTCAGAGTGAGATTGACAGATATGAATATTGGCATGTGATCACTTAGAGCATAAGCGATGGTGCCAGATTTCAAGCTTTCTGTTTTGAAATTTGTTATGAACAGATCTAAAAGTGTTTCTGATTCTGTCGTAATCCGTGTAGGTGACATGATGACGTTTTCACAGGAGTGAACGTTAAGTAAAGTATTGAACTCGATTGTTGTGTTATTGTTGGCCAGCATGTCAATGTTAAAATCGCCACCTAAAATTAACTGATATTGGTTGATGTTAACAAATTCTAGGAATGAATCAAGAAATAAAAAGAGCTCAGCAGAACTGATACCCGGTGGACGATAGCAGACACAAAATATCCTTGTGCCAGACTTGACTGCCAGGACTTCGTAATGGGGTGTAATACAACAAAATTCAGGCAGCATTTCTGATTCCATAATTTGAAACTAACATTGAAACACCACCTCCCCTTCTTATGGGTCGGTTCAAATAGAAACACTTGTACGTCGGAATAACATAGACGTCACCTTCACAAGTAAACCACGTTTCTGAAAACATAACATTGAAACGAGCTTCCACTTCGCTGAAAAAACAGTCAAGTTCTTCTTGCTTATTTCGACCAGATCTGAGATTAACATGAATGCAAGAGCAACAATGAGGATTATCAGGCTTAATGGAACTACTGAGGTCAGAAAGATCAACAAGATTAGTATAAAGAGACATCGAAAAAAGAGTGCCGCGTATTACCGCAAATTACTGGCTTTATAGCTGGTCCAAATCTGCTGTACAATGGATGACAATCGCGGGATCATGTTGTTTCCTTCTAACGAACACTTTCCCATTCCGGTGCCAAGCGTACTGGTAATCATTTTCCCCTGCCCAAGCCTTTGCATAGCGCAAGAGCTCAAGGCTTTGACGCGTCATGTTTTCGCTGACTGAAACATCTGACTGAACATCTCTTAAAACTGTCCGCTTCTGAAACCACAAGTCACGAGTTGAGAGCTTTGAAAACCGTACAATGATCCCGGGCACCTTTCCTGGCTTTGAAGGAAGTCTGTGCACAACATCGACATCATTCAAAGTGAGCTCTGGCAAATTCACAGATTTTGCTACGTCATTTACCTTTTCCATCAGATTCTCATCATTTGTCACCGGTATGCCGTGCACCTCAAGGTTCAGCTTTCTGTTTCGCCACTCAAGGTCGTTCACAGTCATTTTCAACGACTCAACATCATCAGCGTCGACTCTGGTCTCAAGTGCACTAACACGTTTCTTTAAGGTACTGATCTCTTTCTCGTGTTTTACCTGTTGCTCGAGTATATCATCGTATTTTTTATAGCGCAGCTCTTTGGCGTCCGTTCCTGGGTTTCGCGTCGTCGTCGGCGTTGTCGTCGGCCTCGTAACCAGCTCCGCCCCCCTTTCATCCCCCCAGCGCTAGCAGCGACCGACTGATACCGCTGGATGCCGCTGACGCCGCTAGAGAGTCAAGATAACGTGACTGCATAGAACACCGTCACCGCCATGCAGAAAGAGGAGGAAAGGGTCCCCCCCCCCCCTGTTCTTGTGTGGCGGATAGGGCGCTCTTCAGTTGCCGACGCGCCGGTTATTTCACGTAGGCCCCGGCACGTCGACGAATACGTGACCACCTTCCCACAGCTAGACCTGGTTCTTAGCGCTGCGGAAGCGAGGGTATCATATTGTTTGTGTCGGCATCGGCGGCGTTGTCCCTGAAACCAACTCCGCAGCTGGGGTTGACTCACTATCGGCGTCAGCGGCATCAGTCAGTCGCTGCTATCTCTTCCCTCCTCCCTTTATCGTGTTGTCCGCTTGCTGCGCGCGCTTCTGCCCTCATCGTTTGCCGCTGGGTGTACACGCCGCCCCCCTCCCCCCTCTTCCTGCGAAAAATAAAAAAAAAATTCTGTGATAGCGCATACATGTGTTGCTCGATTTCTTTGCCTCAATCTATCGAAAAGGTGAAACAGCTTATTTGCTGCGCTCAAATTTCGCATTAGGAAGCAACGTAATCGTCGGTAATTTTTTTTTACATTAGTTCAATAGACTTCTTCACTACATCGACTTGGTCAGGCAGGCCAGCAAGAGCATCAAGTTTTTGACATATGCCGGCTAAACAGCTAGCAAGGTCAGGTTGCGTGCTGGGTGTGTCAGAGCTTCCTGCGTTTGTTTTACGACAGTCTGGACATCGCCACGCTTTGCGACCTTTCTCGCCTTTTCCCTTATATGTTGACGCAGAAACACCAAAGCAATTGCCGAGATGGTAGGTGTACTCACATTCGGCGCACTTGATGGCGAGTCCGTCACTTGGCAGACATTTGTCGCAGGAAGGACATGTCTCCGGCATCTTAGCCTTGGTATAGCTTGTGCAACATACAGGTTTAAAATTGAGAAATCTTTCTCCTAACACTACAACCGAGAGCACGGTAGAAAACAAGGCGGCAGCGAGCAACACGGCAGCAGCAGCGGTGGTGAAAGAAAAAAATGGCAAGTAGAAAAGTAGGTTTTTCACCAACCTGTAAGACGAAAACAAAGCAGATAAGGGGGCGTCCGATCAACACCGTCGCTGCTGCTCGTGTGACCCGTTTACAGCTTGGCCGGTAGAAGCGCGTTGGCGCAGTAGTCTGTGACGTCACACTTAGAGCTGTCTTGAGGCCAGCGCAGCAGGGTTCGTCGCCGAAATCTGCAGATGCAAGTAATTCACGGGAGCTGAGCGTCGGTAGGCACACTGGAATTTCCGCCTTCAGGACAGAACAAGGCAGCGCACTGTAGCAGCAGGCAGTCAGGGGTAACCCACCTGTAAGACGAAAACAAAGCAGATAAGGGGGCGTCCGATCACCACCGTCGCTGCTGCTCGTGTGACCCGTTTACAGCTTGGCCGGTAGAAGCGCGGTGGCGCAGAAGTCTGTGACGTCACACTTAGAGCTGTCTTGAGGCCAGCGCAGCAGGGTTCGTCGCCGAAATCTGTAAGACGAAAACGAAGCAGATAAGGGGGCGTCCGATCACCACCGTCGCTGCTGCTCGTGTTGATGGTTAGTTCAAGCTTTATAGAAACAAGTCTGTGGCAATTACTTGCTCTGTCCCGTTCTCTTGTCTTGTGTGTGTGTGTGGTTTTTTGGCGCCTTTACTTTTACAATGCATTACCAACTAGCCCAGCAAGAAGGTCTCTGAAGTCTGTGGCGATGATGAGAACAGCTAAAAAAAGTATTGTAGCAATCTAGTCACGAAACCAGGCATTGATTCAAAACAGGTTTGGGATATTGTTAAGGATGTTATAGGACTTGGGCAGAAGAAACGCATCACACCCGATCACGTTTCCGAACAGGTCGTTAATGAATTTAATAGCTACTTTACCAATATCTGTGAATCCCTTGAAAATCCGATCCCATCTAGTTCTCCATCTCCAAACTGGAACAGGAATGGGAGAGCCAGAAAGGTGGAGAGAGACGAATTCGTTGTGTGAGCGCTCTTACGAGGAATGGTTGAGAAGGAGAAGCTCGGATTTTTCAGGAGCAGGAGAGAGGCCAGTGGTGGTGAGAAAGGAGTCAATGAGATCTAGGCCACGTTGCAGGGTGTCCTGTACGTGACCGGGAGAGCCAGATGAACACCAGAGAGTGATGTCATCGGCGTAAAATATATGATGCAGGTCGGGAATTTCAGCTAGCTGGGAGGCGAGAGGGGCCATAGCGAGATTGAAAAGGGTAGGAGAGAGAACAGCACCCTGAGGAGTGCCACGGGTGAGGTGGTATGGGTTAGACAAGTGGGTCTCTACTCAAAAGCGAGCCACACGTTTAGAGAAGAATGAGCGGATATAGGAGTACATGCGGGAGCCACGATCCAAAGAGGCGAGTTGACAAAGGATGTGCTCGTGGCAAACAACGTCAAAGGCCTTGCGAACATCGACAGTCACAAGTGCGTAAATTTGAGTGGGTGTAGGGGACAGGAACGTTTGCTGGAGAATCAGAAACATGTCCTGTGCACAGACGTGGCGTCGGAAACCAATGAGAGAATGGGGGAAGAACTCTCGTGCCTCAAGAAAATCAGAGAGGCGAGTCAGAGCCATTCGCTCAAGGGTCTTACCAACGCACGACGTCAGGGAGATTGGGCGGAGGTTAGATAGAGAGGGAGGTTTGCCCGGCTTTGGAATCTTAGAAATAAGGGAGGATGTCCAGGAGCTCGGCAAGCAGCCGCTCTCCCAGGCCTCATTGTAGGTTTGAAGGAGGAATTCTTTGGCGCAGTCAGGAAGGTTACGAAGTGTGGTGTATGTAATGGCATCCTCACCGGGAGCCGAGCGTGTAGCATTAGCAGCCAGAGCAGATTCGAGGTCCCGGAGAGTGAAGCATTGGTCCAGATCGGGGTTAGGTCCACCTGAGTACACCGGGTAGGAGGGTGCCAGAGGGGGCGGGAGGTAGAGAGAGGCGAGTTGATCAAATAATAACGAAATCGCACTTGGCATTTTTTAGATCTGAAGAAGGCTTTCGACACTGTATCACATTCAATATTACTGAACAAATTAGCCGCCTATGGCATTGTCCATGGCACACTGCAATTCTTTACAAGTTACTTATCATGCCGACAACAAAAGTTAGTAAATAATAACTTCGGCTCTACATACAACAATAGAAAATGCGGAGTACCCCAAGGATCTGTCATGGGTCCTATACTCGTTCGTTTCGTTTATTGGGGTTTAACGTCCCAAAGCAACACAGGCTATGAGAGACGTCGTATTGAAGGGCTCCGGAAATTTTGACCACCTGGGGTTTTTTAACGTGCACTGACATCTCACAGTACACGGGCCTCTAGAATATCGCCTTCATCGAAATTCGGCCGCCGCGGCAGGGATCGAACCCGCGTTATTCGGGTGAGC
The DNA here is from genome assembly GCF_055824585.1 of Amblyomma mixtum. NCBI lineage: Eukaryota > Metazoa > Arthropoda > Arachnida > Ixodida > Ixodidae > Amblyomma > Amblyomma mixtum. Next base: position 68,348,021 of record NC_143021.1, on the reverse strand, counting down.
ATCCGAGCGCCGTAACCACTCAGCCACCGCGGCGGGGCGGGGGGGGGGGGGTCCTATACTGTTCTCCATTTACATAAATGACCTTCCATGACCAGTTTTGTTTTCCCAGATTCTAATGTATGCTGACAACACCGCCCTGACATTCACAGGTAATTCAGTTTCTGCAATGTAACATAATATAAAGGAAGACTCACAGGCAGTTTCGAACTGGTGCTCTAAGAATCAGTTAACGTTAAATACTCTGAAAACTAAATATGTTGTCTTTCATTGCAGAAGACAAAGTGTAGATGTTAATCAAATTTCATTTTCTTTAAACAACAGCGTAATTGAATCTGTGGCTTCATTTAAATATCTTGAGGTTATTTTCGACAACAACTTCAACTGGAAAGATCACGTTACAAATGTTTGCATCAAAGCTTCGTTTGGCTGCTACGCCCTTATTAAGGCTAGGCAGTACTTCCCTCCAAATGTATTACGCAGTTTGTATTTTTCATTTATTTATTGTCACTTGAGCTATTGCAGTGAATCATGGGGGCATACCTATTCCACTTACCTCATACCACTACAACGTTTACAAAAGCGAGCACTAAGGATAATAACTTCTGCCCTAAATCATCCCGGCAACATCCTGTTTGAATTTTCTTGTGGAAAAACACAGCGCACTCCTAAGACACGGACAAAGAAAGGCAACACGATACAGTGCTGACTTCAACTGATTATTTTATTGTGGAGCAACATATATATACGTTCGAAAAGTGGGCGGGAAGACATGAGTAACATCTGCTGTGTTTGCACGCGACCGAAAGATAACAAACTCCAATTGAAAATAACATGAGGGCAAGAGTGACCCTTGGAGGCAACAAAAAATGAAAACTAGACAAGATAAAGAGACAAGTGGAGGGGCGATTAAACGGATCACGCTTAAAAGGATGACGCTTAAAAGGATGACGCAAGCAGGCAGTACAAGAGACAAAAAACACTAGGAGATGACGAGTGAACGAAATGCACTAAAAGGCCAAAAAGACAATTAAAAATTTTTAAAACCGATAATTTTTAAAACTAGCCCGCTCTTCCACCCTTGCATCCTGTTTGAAGAACTTCGCGTACTAAAATTTTCAGCTCTGCGTGACTATAAAATCTCCGTTCTAGTAAATAGTATCATAAAAACTAACTCTACACTTACATTGAGATTGTTCACTTTTGCAGCAGTAACTTTAAACTACCAATCCATAAAAATACATACAGTCAGAGATTGTTCGAATCTGTTGGGATGAAGGTATGGAATACATTGCCAATGGAATTAAAGCTTGCCAGAAATTTTAAAATTTCATCGAAATTGTTTTTTTTGCACAGTCAGGTAATTATGTGATGTCGGTACTTTAATTGAATGTCTGTATTTTGTTGAAATATCAGTTTGCATTTTCCTCATGCGTTTGTCCAAATGCTTTGTTTTTTATTTGATATGAGACCGGAGAATTTCCTTACTTTTGTTCACTGTTTTGCGTTTAAGAATTATTAAAATATTTCCTATGAGGTTGCCCAAATATGGTGTTTTCTATTGGACCGGACACTAGCCATGTAGGCTATCGGTCCAAATAGTTTGTACAAAGTTTCCTTGGGTGAGCAAATAAATATTCGATTTATTTATTTATTTATTTATTTATTTATTTATTTATTTATTGGAAAAAAACGCCTGCCCCTGGACTGTCTTCTATTTGGAACGGTTGAGGGCCCGGTGGAGTTCGTGGGAAGTATTGGGGTCGTTGCACAGCGCTGAGTCCGCACTCGCAGTGCATGCAGGAGGACAGCTCTATTGTGGCTGCTAGGAGGGGCCCAGCAGGTGACTGGGGGGCCTGGTGGGCTGCCTTGGAGAGGTGGTCGGCCAGCTGTTCGACCAATGCCTGGAAGGTTACACCTTGGGCGATGGCTGCTCCGAGGACCGGATGGAGCTTAGGAGTGACCTGTAGCAGGGACCGCAGGAGGCGCTAGGCTGTAGCCGGCTGCCAGGCGGACTGGTTGGAACGCAGATGTCAGCCAAGCTTCCCCGAGTATGTCGGTTGGCTCGTCGTTGGAAGGCTGCAACGATGCGCTGGTAGGCTGGCCAGTCTACAGGCAGTGACGTAGCCCAGAGAGTCCGCTGCTCCCAGAAGTAGCGGCAGGCATCTGACAGTAGGCCGAGGTCGATGATAGACGAACGGCCTAGTCGGATGAAGGTCGGGGCTGCAGGACACGGAGGCTGCCCCATTCCCTGTGATGAGAGTTAAAGTCGCCACTCATCAGGACGTCCTTAGCAGCCTGGTATGAAGGGCTACGATGGAGGAAAGATCCCAGGGTACACTGGGTGGGACGTAGACTGAGGCCAATAAGGTTTCCATGTTGTCGATTCGGACACGCACACCACAAATCTCTAATCGGCTCAGGTCGCGGTCGTGCACTGCCAGGATGGTGTTGGGGGATGCTGCTCCTCACGTAGACGCCCGTGCAGAGCCTGTCGGGAGGGTGAGCCTTGTCCAGGCAAAAGGCGGCGTTGCACTCCTCGAGGGTGCAGCAGGAGTGGCCTGAGTGCCCGGTGGAGGGAAGGAGGGATGCTTCAGCAGGGATCCGAGTCTCCTGGAGAGCGAGCGCATCGTAGTCAGGTTGCCCTGCAAGCTAGATATCAATCAATCAATCAATACTTCATTCAACATCGTGGGATGTTGGGATAAGATCTAAAGGAACACAGCGAGAGGTTAGTGTTGAGGAACAGAAAAAAGCAGATGTGCGAGAGAGAGAGGGCTGAGAGTAGGGATAAGATGGGACACAATAACACCGCAGTACAAAAAGCTCCACACCGTGAGCGCGCGCCGGTCAGTACTGGAGGTGGAATTGCGGACAGGCGGAGAAAGGCCCCTGAAGAGGGGGCTGAGGGCGGACGGAAAAGGGGAGGAAAAAGAGAATGAGAAAAACAGTGGGGAGGGATGGAACACGAATCACATCAGCGTGAAAAGCGTCACACTGAGCGTTGAAGCAAGATATGATGCTAAGAAACACTGCAGGGCGCGAAGGTCAGCTCCGCAAGTGAAATTGAGGTGAGGTGAGAGCGAGCGGGGGTGGAACAAAATGATAGGAAGGCTAGGGTTAACGAGACAAAAGCTTGAAACACTAAAGGCAAGCTGTAAAATCTAAAAAGCTATCGAGGCAAAGCTAAGAAACGATAGCGAAGCGCTGATTGAACTCGCTAAGAGACGCTAGGAAGAACGACGCTGAAGGACTGTTCTAATGCCCAAAAATCTCCTAAGAAAAAGAAGAAAGCAGGGAAGCTGTAAGTACGCACCAGAAAAGCTAAAGGTAGTCGTGGAGGAGGGCTGTTTCAACGAAAAAAGAAACCCCAAATAGGCGGCAGAGAGGATGTACTTCGATGAAATCCGCTAGAACGAACAGCGTTAGGAGGCTTCTAATACACTCAGAAGACCGTATTACAAAACGAAAAACGTAAGGCGGCTGCCAACGAGCTCAGAGAACGCTAAAAACAGTAGCGCAGTGATCCTGTGCACACAGCAAAAAAAAAAAAAAAGGCGAAAGCAAACTGCACAGTAAGGCTGAGCTCAAGAGAAAAAAAAGTCTAAAAGAACAGCGGACAGAAGACCCATTCCGTCTATCTTTCATTGTGAACAAGGGACCCGTAGGGGTGCCCAAACGTCCGGTTCAAAAAACCATCTTTGGCGAGTGTATGTTTTATTTTACGACTAAGCTTCCCCCTCGCCAGACAGGATTCTGTCGAACCCTTGACTACGCTGCCTTCCGCGGAAAACATGGGACCGCTGCAATCACCAAGATCCGTCAGTTCGTTCCCCTGAAATCAAGACTGGCCTCGTTCCAGAGCCACTTGCGCTTCAACTCCCGTTGCAAGGCACACGGGCTTATACCAAAGTCTCTCCGTCTACCCCTGCTCGTAAAGACACCATTCGGAAGAAAATTGATTGCTCAGGCAGAACTGCGTCTCCTTCAGGCCCGCATCATGGAAACAAAAGCTACTATCAAGCGCCTTGATAATGAACGTTCTTCTCGCAACGCAGACTTCAGGATCTTCTGGACATTGTATTCGTCGACGTGTTGCTTCATGCCAACTTTGTCTCATCCCGAACAGAAGATGAAAGGGTCAGCAGCCAGGAAGCAAAGTTCCAGCGCATACTCGGCACCACCGGAAGCAGCCATACTGTACCGGGGATCTACAACTTGTCGTCGCACAACTTGGATCCCGCGGAACATGCCCTCCTCAGCCGTGGCCTCCGTTTCACCACAGGCGCCGCACCAAGGGTAGGCCAAATAAATGGCTTATGCCGTTGAGCAGGCAGTTTGCCTAGTAGATCTGAAGTTTCAAGCAGAAGCACGCTCGCGTGCTATTGGGCCGCTTCCAAAACGTTCAGATTTGTCCAGCACTTTACCTACTTCTCAGAAGCATGCCCTCCAGAGAATGAAGAACAATCTAAAGATAGCAATCCTTCCGGCCGACAAAGGAAAGGCAACCGTGATTTTAGACTGTACTCAGTATATTTCAAAGATGTCTGACCTGTTGCAGCATGCTCTAACGTACGCCAAGCTGAACCGGGATCCCACGAAAAAAGGAAAACCAGAGCTTCAAAAACTATTAACCGATGTGTTCAAGTTTTCCCTCCTTCAAAGAAGTACATTTGCTACAAATTGTTATGCCACAACGCTCAGCACCAGCAATCTACGGCTTACCCAGGATTCATAAACCGGACGTGCCTCGCAGGCCTATTGTTGATTTCAAACGTTCAACATTGCATAACCTGTCCAAGTATCTGCATCAAGTCCTTAGGCCGCTCGTTGGACGAACACCGACATAAGATTCGGCTCATTTTGTTTGGGAAGGTTTGGGAAACTCAGTCATGGCTCGAAGTTTCGCAGGGTCAGGGCGTACACCATCTTTCGACACAACGTGACGTAAAATTGTCAGTTCGCGGGCAGCAAAGGTGCATTTTTTTTTAAGTTCAGCTGCAGGCCTGCGTTTCTGAGGCATGTCGAGACGTGCTTCAGGCGACATAGATGCGTTTGAAAGTTGGGCGAAAAGATAACTATATCGTCCGGGTAGCACAAGCATGTCTTCCACTTGAGACCGCGCAAAACGGCATCCATCATTCGCTCAAAAGTAGCAGGAGCGTTACACATGCCAAAAGGCATGACGTTAAACTCGTAGAGGCCGTGAGGGGTCACAAACGCGGTTTTGGCACGATCTGCAGCTGCTATTGGGACCTGCCAATAACCAGAGCGCAAATCAAGGGAAGAAGAGAGGTCCGCGCCTTGGAGACAGTCCAGCGCGTCATCAATACGGGGCAAAGGGTAGACGTCTTTGCGTGTGATCTTATTAATGCGGCGGTAATCGCCTTCTTCTTGATCTTTCTTCTTGACGAGGACAACCGGTGATGCCCAGGGGCTGGTGGAAGGCTGAATAACGCCGCTCTGAAGCATGGTGTCTACCTGTTCTTCAATAACTCGTCGTTCAGTGGCAGAAACACGATATGGGCGCTGGCGCAGAGGAGCATGGGCGCCGGTGTCAATGCGGTGTTCGACAGTCGTCGTGCGTCCCAAAACCCGTTGGTGGCAATCGAAGGAGGAGCGAAACTCCTCAAGAGGCGCAAGAAGCTGGGTTCGCTGAGTTGGCGGAAGACTGGCGTCAATATAGCGAAGTAATAGGTCGCTCGACAGCGTGGCGGCCGCAGGAGTAGGTGAGCTGAGGGCGTCCATGGCGACCGGCGGCGATTCTGCGGCAGCGTCGGGGTGATTAAAAACATAATCATAGAGCTGCACGGTTCCGGCGCACTCCCCGCGGCGCAAAGCGAAGGGGCTGGGAAACGGGTTTAAGTCCCACAGAGCGGTGAGGCCGGGGGATAAAGTGAGCAGGACATAAGGCAGAGGCAGGCAATGGCGGCGTAGAAAAGTAGGAGACGGCGTGAAGATGACACTGGCATCGCGAACGCAGTCACAGGAGAGAGGCACAATCACGGAAGAGCACGCAGGAATATCGGTACTGTCGGCGACAAAAGCTTTGGCAGAAACAGGGGAACCACAAATTTCAGTCTCTTGCACGGGATTCGGCAGCGTAGAGAGCTCTACTTGAGCCCGAGCACAGTCGATTACCGCGTCGTGGAGAGATAGGAAGTCCCAGCCCAAGATGATCGAATGCGAACAGGACGGCAGTACGATGAACTCGACCAAATATAAAACGTCTTCTATGACTACTCGAGCAGTACACGCTGCTAACGGCTGGATGAGGTGCGCACTTGCAGTTCGTAACGACAGGCCAGGAAGGGGCGTCTTCACTTTTTTCAAAGAGCGGCAAAGAGCTGCATCCGTGACAGAAACCGCAGCACCGGGGTCGACAAGCGCCATGACAGATACACCCTCTACAAAAACTTCAATTAAATCAGCAGCAGACAACCGAAGCCTTTCAAATTTCGACGACTGCGCAGTTAACTGCGGCACCTAGTTTTCCTCTTGAGTGGTCGAGGGACGCCGTCGCATCGGAGAGATGGAGCGCCGACGTGGAGAAGGCGAACGGCGTCCAGAGAAGGCGGTGCGCTCAGGAGACAGAGAACGGCTTAGTGGCTGCTCAGCAGGAGGCGAATACGGTCGCTCGGACCAGTAACCGCAAACTTCTGGATGTGGTCGTGAGGCGTTCATGCGTCGACGGCAAAGCCGCGCCACATGGCCTGGCAAGTTGCAGAAGTAGCAGATCGGGCGGTTGTGAGGTGTGCGCCAGGAGTTGCCCAGTTGAGCTGGCGGTCGAATGTTATCAGGCGTGGCCCAGGAGGTTTGCAGATGAGCAGGCGGTGGAATAAAAGCAGCAGGCTCTCTAAAAGGACCAGGAGGCGGAGCATAGGTAGGTGGTCGAGGTCGCGCAACAACCTCCGCATAGGTCAGCGGGGCCGCGAGAGGTGTGGGCTGAGGGGCTTGCGGGAGAGCCTCAGCGACCTGTTCGTGAATGACGTGCCTCAGATTCGGAGTTATGTGTGGTGATGGCTCTTGATGGCTTGAAATAAGCGAGAGCTGCCGAGCAACTTCTTCCCAGATGAAGCTCTTGATTTGCGGCAAGAGCGATAACTGGTCTCTTGCATCGTTCAGGCCAGCAAGCGAATCGGTGCTCGAGGTGTGTTCGCGTGTCAGAGCCCTCTGCTTGCGTAGTTCGTCGAAGCTCTGACATAGGGTGACGACTTCGGTGACGGTGCGCAGGTTTCGGGCCAACAACATCTGAGAGGCGTCGTCATCAATTCCCTTGAGGATATGCCTGATCTTGCTGCCTTCGGTCATCTGTGCGTTCACCCTCTAGCACAGATGCACGACATCCTCGATAAGATAACTCGTGAAGATCTCTCCTACCTGCTGCGTCCGCGCACGCAAGCGCTGTTCGGCACGGAGTTTTCTGACGGCCGGGCGGCCGAATACCTCTGAGAAGTTTGTTTTGAAAACGGACCAGGATGTAATGTCCGCCTCATGGTTCCGATACCACAGATTTGCCACGCCCGTCAGATAGAAAATCACATTGGTCACCTTGGTTTCCGCGTCCCACTTATTGTATGCGCTCACCCGCTCATACGATGTGAGCCAATCTTCAACATCGTGGTCGTCCGTGCCGCTGAAGATAGCGGGGTAACGCTGGCGGAGAGAACCAGCACAGATGGCGGCGGCCGGGCTCACTTCTACCGCTTGGTGGGTCGAAGGTATCGCGGTAGGGGGTAGCGTTCGGCTGCGGAGTTCCAGGGCGAGAGGATTTACCCCGCACCTCCACCAAATGTAAGGTGGGATTTGTTCAGTGAAGCTTCACAACGGGGTCAGGACTAACAGCAGACCGAGGTCAGCTGGTCGACAGGAGCGTGCACCAGGCGATGGCAATGCGGCTCGCGCGTAGGAGCGTCGCCCTCCTTACACTAAGTTTAAGGTTGTGGCGGTTGACGGCGATGACATCATGGTCTCTTTTGATGGGAAATCCATGTTCACATGCGTTCCTGTTCAGTTCGCTGTCGAATGCTGCGAGAGGGTACTGGAAGAAGACACATCACTGCCATCCCGAACGCCTTTTGAAACAGCTTATTTGTGCCGTCTCCTGAAATTCTGTCTGCAGAACACATATTTCACTTTCAACAACGACTTCTACAGGCAAACCTTTGGCACAGCTATGGGTGCGTCGGTGTCCGCAACCTGTGCCAACCTTGCTCTGGAATCTATTGAAATTCCGAAGCTCTTCTTCCGGTATGTGGACGATTGTTTCTGTGTAATTCCCCGCAAGGACGCCAAACCGTTCCTGGGCCATCTAAATTCTTTTCAACCGAAAGTTTAATTCACAATGGAAGAATAAGTCTCCGAAAGGATTGATTTTCTTGACGTCCTTGTTCTCCGCACTCTCGATGGTCTTGCCACTACTGGTTTCAGGAAACCCACACATACTGGGAAGTACCTGAATTCTCAATCCGCCCACCCCATTGGCCACAAACGTTCCGTCGCGTCCGCTCTATATAAGCGTGCAGCTCGTGTTTGGTCTAGTCCGGGTCTGCGCTCTTTCGAGGAGAAAGAAGTCCGTGTCGACCTCGAGAAGAATGGCTATTCTCGACAACTGCTGCAAAACGAACAACGTCGCTCTCTCCAACCTGCCGAACCCCGACTGATCGGTCAACAGAAGCGCGCGAGCATTCCTTACGCCCGGGGGACAAGTGAGGCTCTGGCACGAATATTTCCAAGATACGACGTGCGCATTGCGCACGTGCCGTCCAGCAAGCTCAAACACCAGTTTTGAAAGAATGTCGCACGCCAAAAAAAGGACGAAACAGGAAGGAAACACAGAACAGGAAAGAGGCGCAACTTCCAACTTTAATAACAGAAAAGGAAACCAGGCGCTCTTTTATAGCCGCTGAGCTGCATGAGGGTGCGTGAACTAAAAAACAAATGCGGTGGTAGACGAGTGATAACAGCACAACAAGTCATAGGGAGGTCGCTCTTACAAAAATCAGGGTCGATAACACATGCGAGTGTGAATGACAGCACAGGTTGAAAGAATATGAATGAGGATAAGAACCAACGCTAAGATATTAACAATCATAAAACCGATTGTAGGAAGCAAGCGAACTTAGCAAAGGGCATCTAAACGAAACCGTCCAAAAAAGCTAGTTCATTTCTGGTGAGGAGAACAGAAGGAATGCTAACGCAGTTGTCTTTTCTTTGATGAATATAAAAAGCCTCAATCACTTCTCTTTCGATTTTTTTCTTTTGCTCTGGCTAGAAACCTGGTCTCGTTAAATTTCGGACAACAATCTTTACATCTGCTATAGTGTAAAGCTAGGTTGCTTCCCGTCTTGCTTTTTAGGGTCACATTGAGCTGTCGAGCACGCTGACTGAAACACTGTCCCGTTTGCCCCACATATACTTTGCCAAACGTCAAAGGGATCTCGTATACCACATTAGTGGTGCATTTTGTAACACTGTTTGATGTTTGACAGTACAGGCCTTTTTTGACCCGCTTTCCTGACATTATCGGACATTGTCACGTTGTAGTGATGGCAGTCAGCGGTCAGGAAGACACCAACCAGTCTTGGAAACGAAGCTCTTTATTTGGGCTGACTTGCGCCCACAAAAGAACTGAATCACTCGGCGGCGGCGTAAGCAACAAACGTGCTCGTCGGTCGTCGAACTACGAATGCCGGCTGCTCGCGGCATCGTTCAATTTAAAGCCGGCAAGGAAACTTCGAGATAACAGGCCGAGATCATCTAGAGTAATCTGGAAACACGTAGATGCCGCTCTTCGTGGCTGTGGTCAATCGAGATTAGTCCGGTCGCTTCTCGCGTCACAAACAAAAATGATAACACCCCTTTCGTGCGGCCTTGCGCGAGCGAACGGACATTACAGTGATACGTGGCATTACCCCCCTCCCAAAGAAGCATCGCCTCGATGCTTTAAAATGAAAATAAACACGGATAATGCAAACTTCGAGTCCTTTAGCGTTCATAATAGGGTTTAAGACGTACGACATGTACGACTTCCGGGCGTGTGCGTCGTCGCTGAGATGCTGTCGTTCCGTCGGGGATGACTTCATAGTCCAGGTCACCGATGCGGTGGAGAACCCTATATGGGCCAAAGTAGCGTCGCAGCAACTTTTCACTGAATCCACCGCGGCGTAACCTCGGCTAGGAGATACAAAGCGCGGGGACGGTGGCGACGGGGAACGCGATAGGCGGCTCGGCGATGGGTATTCTTCCCGACGCAAAAACTCCTCGATTTCGGCTGGTCGCTGGCCGAGTCGGGGTCGTGGAGCGTCGTAAGAGAACCCTCGGATGCCCAGTCTTCTGTATGGGCAGTGCCGGAGGACGTGACCGGCTTCGCCGCAGTGGAAGCATAGTGGTCGGCGCTGGTCGGGAGTTCTCCACTCGTCGCATTTCCTCAGCTGTGTGCGACGCTCGTAGGACGGGCGGGTTAGGGCGAGGGGGCGGCGCTCCAACGCAGCTGGCTGAGGGCGATAGGGGCTTGAGTCCCGTCGTCGAGGTGAAGGAAGGCGCACAGCTGCGGCCTAAGTCATGGCTGGGGGCTCCATAGGCTGCGTGGTGATCGGCGTCACACCCAAGGCCTGTTGAACTTCATCCCGGATGGCGTCTGTGAGCGATGAAAGCTGCGGCTGCGTTCCCATTGGCAGCAATCGGCGGAGCTCCTCTCGCACAACTTGACGGATAACCTCCCGCAGGTTATCGTTGTTAGCGGAGTCCAGGCAGTTTGCTGAGAAAATGCGCTGCTGGCGGTCATACTGGCGGGCTCGAGCATCAAGTTTTTGCCATAGTGGATGCCTCTTCTATGAATTCTGCGACAGTTTTCGGTGGGTTCCGTACGAGGCGCAACAAGGACACTGACAAAAAAGGGAAACCACATGCGCATGTGGTGTCCCTTTCTTGTCAGTGTCCTCGTTGCGCCGCCGTTCACTTCATCATGCACCAACTCGCCCCTCAGGCCGTTATTCTGGAACACAACATTATATGGACCACTATAATAAAGGTACCTTTTATTCAGGTTCATAGCCTGTTTCATACTACACCTCTACAACCTCTCCTGTATTCATTAAAGGGGCCGCGAAACACATTCTGAATGCATTGTTTTGCCTCTTGGTTGCATAGAATGAGTTATTGTGATGCCATATATATTCCACGTATATTCCGGTTTCTAATATTTTAATGAGCTCGAAAAAACAAATTCATGACGCTGATGGCGTCACCACTGAGTGGTGGTTTTCAGATTGGATATGACATCACCGGGCGGGAGCTCGATGATTGGACAAACAGTAAATATACTGCAAAAAGTAATAAATGAATATACGTTATGCCATTGGTTTGGGTTCTGTATGAGTCAGCAAAACCAGCACATTTGCCTTATGTAAAAGCATTTCAATGGAACCAAAACAAAAAAACACCACCAGAGGATCTGGCTATTCTTCTCCATCAAAGGATTTTGAACCTCTCTGCACTGTAAAAAATATTTATTGAAAAAAAAAATTGCTGTTATGCTAAGGTTTCGATTTTTTACTTTTTCTCTCATTTCACAGATCTTTTCTGTTTTCGACTAACAAACAATTTCTGTTAAGATGACAGTAAAGTTTCACAGGTTCTTTATCTTTCTTCCTCGCACCAGAGGTGCCCCGCCAGAGACGGTTGGTTTAACTTGAAGACTGAAGCTTACTTCTTCGCACCAGGGGTGCCCCGTCAGAGACGGTCTTGTGTGGAGTTGACACACAGGGGTATGGCGAATACTTGCAGTTTATATACAGCTATTTACATTCCATATACAAGTTTAGGCACTCGGGACAAATTAAGCGGCAAAAGGACAAACAACAAAAAGATGGAACTGGCTAACACTAGGGGAGGCCCCTTCTCGGCATAGCAGAAGATGCATAGCATCTCACCTTAGCGCAGAACCCTTTATCTGGCTCCGGGGCCCGGTTTTAAAGCCTTAAAGGCCCGGCCCACATTTGGTGGCTTCCAATCATGTTGCACTGCTCACATGATTGGTTTACCGAGAGCATGGCCAGCCCTCCAGCTTCCGTAGGGCAAAACGCCCTTTCCACAAACACAAACGCACGGTCGTGCCAGCACGTGCGCGGATCGGTACCGCGGTGCGGGGGGGGACACCCGTAGTTCCCGGCGGGTTCGCGAGCGGCCGCGTTCCAAAGGAGACGCTTCGCTTTGAGCGCCCCCAGCCGCATTCCGATGACCCTGTGTACACTACCGATCCCTTACACGCCCTTCCCAAGATTCTACAAAGGCCTCAAATGCCACTTTTAGAATTACAACAAAGAAGGGATCGGTACGGGTCACAAAACCAACCTGTGGGTGACATACCGCAGCTACACCAGCACTGGCATCAACAAAACCAAAAGCAAAAATGTACACGGGCACCAACACAACATTATGCAAAATACTTAGGGGCACCAAGAAAACATAAGCAAAATGCACACTCTAATAAACACAGTGGCATGCCTGCCGTGCGCCGTAACACGGCGTCCAAGTTGGTGTGTTGCACCCAGTACACCACCTCCAAGTACACACTCGTCCTCGCGAATGGGCACACATGCACACAGACACTTGCAACCGGAGCGTTCATTGGCACTGATATTGGGTCCGTAAGCGGCCACGTGAGCCTCCTTGGTCGCACCGAGCGTCCCTGTGTGCGTTCGAGCCAACACGTGTCTCAAACGACACGATTAGCGCATAATGGTCGCTATGCTCATTAGGCTGGCGCCACAGCGGGGCGAGAGCTGAAAAGATGGTGCCCTCCAGGATCAAAAACGTCCTGGTCATAGTTGGGTCCAAATCCCTGACCACACGACGCACCTGAGGGCCCGCTCTCTCTGGCGCGCCGGTACGAACCGCGTGCTGCGTAAGGAGCATAGCCCTTGCCCCGTCTAACCATACCAATGCAGCCGGTCTCGCTACACTTGAATGGGCGACCTGCAGCACGGAACGCAATGTTCCACGTGGCGACTCTCAACATGAAAGCCACGCATCTGCCTCCTGGTACTTCGCCTCGCTTAGAGCCATTTGCCCCATTCCTGCTCGGGCAAACATTGACGTTGCCGTCTTCTGCTTGATAGGCATTTGGCGGCTTCGTGGTATCGTCTAACTCCGAGGCTGTATGAGGTGACTCGTAGTCACTAGATCCGAATTTGCCTTGAGTCAAGTCGTCACGCATTTCCTTCTCCTCGAAGGATCTGGTCGGACGCCCATCGGGTGCGTTCGACAGTTGCGCGGCGCTCCGCCCGGTAGGCGCATCAGGCCCACCTCCGTTCTCTGGCTCGGATGGAACGCTCCTGCCATCACTAACGCTACGAGGCACTTCCTGCCACCTGCCCGACACCGTCTGCCGTTGCGGCAACGTTAGATTTCCTCCTGACACTAGCTCCGTGTCGGAGGTCACACTCTCATTCATAGAGCCTGCAGGAATTATATTGCTGCCCTGATTGCTATCGGACAGCTTGGTCTCGATTGCCCCCGGAACATCGGAATTTGATTGTTCCTTCTCGTTGCTAGCCACTCGCGGTGGCGGAGGAGCTGTGACATTTTCACACCCTTCAGGAATCTTATTTTCACTTCCTGCGCTTTTCGCCGCCTTTCCTAGCGAAGAGGCGTTCTTGCACATCGGCTGATTTCTTTCAGCGTCCTCACTGCTGTTTTCCTGACCTGTGCATGACAAGCATAAGGCTTTACCTTCCAGCACAGGTGGCCTCTCCTCTCGGGACTCGGAGTAGTTGTCCCTCGCTAGTTCACTGGCTCTCCTAGACTCTTTCAGCTTCGCCAGCTCGAGCTCAAGCTGCTGGCGCCTTGTTTCTAACACCTGCAAATCCGGAGGTTTTTCCTCGCATAGCGGTGCCTTTCCTCCATTCACTTTTGCAAGCTCAGCCTGATAATAAGCTAAGCGCGCCTTCGCCAGTTCTACTCGGTACCTCACATCAAGTGAGGGCTGGCATGGATAACTCTCCATACCACCGTCTGTATCCCTCAACTGTCCTACCGGCTCGAACACATGCACAGGGACGCTAACAATGCGACGAAGGAAACTCACAGTTTAGATGCGTCGATCCGCATTGCCAGCTCCTTGGCGTCGGAGTCCACCGCCACTTTCACCGGACGCTGCGATGAACTGTCGCACGCCGCTGGTCCTGTGCACGTTGTCGTCACTTGCTGCGACCCGCCGGTGACCGTCGAGTTCTCGACGCGCTGCTTTGCTTAACCGGATGCAGTCCCGCGCCGCTGGACTCCTGCCGTGGTCCTTGCGTCCTTGCCGCCGTCTCTCCGCAGGTCCTTTCTCGAACACTGCTGTTGCCTCATCGTCGCCTTTCTCCCTGCATTCAATCTTCTTCCTGCGCCGTCTTCCGATGGCCGCAGGATCCTGTCGACTGCGCCAGTAAAGTTTCATAGGTTATCTTTCTTCCTCGCACCAAAGGTGCCCCGCCAGAGACGGTTGGTTTAACTTGAAGACTGAAGCTTACTTCTTCGCACCAGGGGTGCCCTGTCAGAGACGGTCTTGTGTGGAGTTGACACGCAGGGGTAAGGCGAATACTTGCAGTTTATATACAGCTATTTACATTGCATATACAAGTTTAGGCACTCGAGACAAATTAAGCGGCAAAAGGACAAACAACAAAAAGGTGGAACTGGCTAACACTAGGGGAGGCCCCTACTCGGCATAGCCGAAGATGCATAGCATCTCACCTTAGAGCAGAACCCTTTATCTGGCTCCGGGGCCCGGTTTTAAAGCCTTAAAGGCCCGGCCCACATTTGGTGGCTTCCAATCATGTTGCACTGCTCACATGATTGGTTTACCGAGAGCATGGCCAGCCCTCCAGCTTCCGTAGGGCAAAACGCCCTTTCCAGAAACACAAACGCACGGTCGTGCCAGCACGTGCGCGGATCGGTACCGCGGTGCGGGGGGGACACCCGTAGTTCCCGGCGCGTTCGCGAACGGCCGCTTTCCAAAGGAGACGCTTCGCTTTGAGCGCCCCCAGCCGCATTCCGATGACCCCGCGTACACTACCGATCCCTTACAATGACAGAAATGTTATGCTATTGTATGTTTTCTCGTTTTACTTTTTCTGTCATTTCACCGGGTTTTTTGTTTGGAACTAAACAGGAAATCTCTGCGAGGATGACAGAATTTTTCTGCTTTTACTTTTTCTGTCATTTCACAGGTTTTTTTCGGTTTGTTGCTAACGGAAAAATTCTGTGGTGTTTCGTTTTCTCTTACCATATTTCCTGCCATTTAACAGCTTTCTTTTTCATGGCTCACAGAATTTTTCTGTAAAGCTGCATCTTCTGTCATTTCACACACTTTATTTCTTTCACATCATCTTTTAATGACAGCCATAAAAGCAGATACAGCACATTAGGACTGCTGTCACATTTCAACGGAATAAAATACTTCACCGCTTTTAAACAATCACAAGCAATGGCAAGTTAGCATTCAAAAATATTGGAAAATATGCAGTGGTAAACAATGCGATCATGGCTGGTATTTTACTATACACTGTCTTTCAGCATCACTGAGTTGAGGTAAACGGTAGGTGGGTGGCCAAAGAAAAAAAGAAAATTACATGGCCCTGCCTGCACTACAGGCATATAGTAAAAACATGCAAAATATTCAGTAATGGCAAGTAAAGTAGAAACGAAACCTGTGCCTTTCTGTCATACAGAATGGCATGAGTCACTCTAATGTAGTAATAGAATACAATGAATACGACACAAAGTAATAATACCTGAACAATGAACACAACCAGTGACTAAACTAATGGGTAGCATACGCAAAAGGAGAGTGTATTGGAAAAATATGCTTTGCTCATGACTAGTGCTGCATTAAGCGGCAAGATGAAAGCAACAGGACATAAGGCATGCAGCAGGCTGTTTGCCTTATCACAGTGTAACTGCAAAACATTTTTAAAATCTAGTTAGTACGTCTTATCTTGAGACTACAATAACTTTAAAATGAAGATAGTACCACAGACAATATAGAAAGTAGTGCTACAATTCATACAACCAGCCACTAAAGTGTAACAGCAAGTATATGCATAAATAAGGCATCTTAAGCAAATTGTATCTTACCTGACACTAGTACGGCATGAAGCCGTGAGATAGAAGCAACAGGACATAAGGCATGCCACAAGCTGTTTGACTTATCAGTGTAACAATATTACATTGATTCTCTATACATAGTACATCCACTCTTGTGACTACTGCATGATAAGGCATGCCACAGGTTGTTTGGTTTATCACAGCGTACAATAAAATATTGATTAAAAAATTTGTCAGATTTCAGAACAGATAAAAGTCAAAGTCTTGCATCATGAGGGAAGCAACTTTTGGAGAGAGGCAGTGTTGCTTCTTCTTCGAGCGCTCTGCCTTTGTTCCGCGGACAGGATTCAGTGAACAGCTGCAATGGTCCTGAAGTGAAGACAGAGCGTTGTTACTTCTCGGACAGTGAGCATATCTACGAGGTCTGTTAGAAAAGTATCCGGCTTTATTTTTTTTTTGCGAACACCTGATGGATATGAAACAAGCACGCTTGCATCAGGTGACCTTGAACGTTGGTGCGCATGCACGAATTTTTTCCCGCCTGCAGATAGCGTCAGTCGCTGGGACGCAGCAATTGAATGAAGCAGTGCGCAGTGCTCTCGTCAGTTTTTTATGGCAAGGAAAATGGCGGAGTGACAGGAGCCGCGATACTGCATCAAATTTTGCCATAAACTTTGCGACAGCCAAGTGGAAACCATTAGGAATATTCAGACGGCTTTCAATAACGATGCTATGAGCAGCACACAGAGTAAGCAGTGGTACAATTGATTTAAAGGTGGCCGCACATCGGGGGAGAGCGAGCCACACACCGATCGGCCATTAACATGCCGAAATGACCAGGTCATTGCCAAAGTGAACGCTGTGGTGATGCGGGACCGTCGCGTGACAATCTCAGAAATTGAGGAAGAGGTGGACATGAGCAAAGTTTCTGCACATCCCATTATCACCGAAGATTTGACAATGGAGATAGTCTCCGCGAAATTCGTGCCGAAGCTGCTCCCGGTGGAGCAAAAGCAGCTTCGTGAAGTCTCATAGGACATGCTGGATTCCACAAACAGTGACCTCGACTTCATCAACACCATAATCACTGGTGACGAGTCTTGGGTGTACGGGTACGACCCGGAAACCAAATCCCAGTCGTCACAGTGGAAGCATTTGACGTCACCAAGACCAAAGAAGGCCCGCCAAGTGCGCAGCAGTGTGGAAGTGATGCTGACTGCTTTCTTTGACTCCCTCTGCGTGGAACATCATGAGTACGCACCCCACAGGGTCCAACAATGACCAACCAGTACTACAGGGATGTCCTCCGTTGCCTACATGATGCTGTGCGGCGCAAGAAACCGGAGTTGAGGTCAACAGGAAAGTGGCGCATCCATCACGGCAATGCTCCAGCACATTCCTCGCACTTGATTCAGACTTTTTTGGCGAAAAACCAGACTCCTGTAGTTCAACAGACTCCTTACTGTCCTGATATGGACCCCTGCGACTTCTGGCTGTTTCCCAAAATCAAGGGGCCATTGAAAGGAGCGGGATTTCAGACAAGAGAGGACATCATGGCTGCAACGACAGCTGAGCTAAACTCCATTCCGAAAGGGTCCTTTTCGGAATACTTCCAACAATGGCAGCACCGCTGGGAGAAGTGTGTGGAGTCCCAAGTAGACTACTTTGAAGGTGACTAGGTTTGCAACGCTCCAGTTATGCAATTTTTTTTATTCGGCCAAAGGTCGGACACTTTTCTAACAGACCTCGTATACTGTCTTCAAAAAAAATAATAAACACTGCAAAAAGACTGCGCCCCTCCTCCTCCCCAAAAATTTAATTCCTTTGTAGCCCACATTTCGGTTTCATTGTGTGCACTAGTAGATATATTTAGTAATATTTAGTATTCAGTACAAAACCAGACTTCAAGCCAAAATTAATCTTTCCTAAATGTTCACTTTAATAAGGTTTTTAACAACCACAGTGCATTGCTACTTGCGTGAAAGCTGCTCACTGAACTTCATCACTAGGTTTTAAAGGGATGCAAAAACAACTCCATGCAGCCTGTTATTCTTCGAAAAAATCTCTTTTGCCTGCGCTTTCCCAATTTGTTGCCCGCTGCAGTGGCTCAATGGTTACGGCGCTCGGCTGCTGACCCGAAATACGCGGGTTCGATCTCGGCCGCGGTGCTCGAATTTCTATGGAGGCGAAATTCTAGAGGCCCGTGTGCTGTGCAATGTCAGTGCATGTTAATGACCCCCAGGTGGTCGAAATTTCCGCAGCCCTTCACTACGGCGTCTCCATAGCCTGTGTTGGTTTGGGTCGTTAAACCCCAATAAATCAAATCAAACCAATTTTTTTATGTCTGTGTGGCAGCAAAAAATGCATTTATTGCTGAGGAAACTAAATTTAAAAATTTGCCAGTCACTCAATTCAAATTCTGATATATACGCCGAAAAGGACTCCATGAGCAAATTTTGAAGTTAGTTGCGGGGCTGCTTAAGGCCTTGTAATATGCGTGAAAGACATGAGAGCGCAAAACGGGGACACGGACGAGGAAGGGAACAGGACGAGCGCTGCACTTTCAACAGGATTTATCCAGGGAAGAACGTTTAAATAGCCTTTGCCCTTATCCATGCTCTTGATCGCAGACAATCGCCTCTCACAGATACGCATCAAGAAACAGCATTTCACTGTGGCGAAGAACAACTGACGTGTCACTAATACAACTATCACCTCGCTTCTTGATATAGAAGGCTTCCACAAGCTCACGTTCAGTCCTATCTCGGCTTTTCAATAGCACTTTCCAATCGTATAGTGAGCCTTCTATATCAAGAAGCGAGGTGATAGTTGTATTAGTGACACGTCAGTTGTTCTTCGCCACAGTGAAATGCTGTTTCTTGATGCGTATCTGTGAGAGGCGATTGTCTGCGATCAAGAGCGTGGATAAGAGCAAAGCCTATTTAAACGTTCTTCCCTGAATAAATCCTGTTGAAGGTGCAGCGCTCGTCCTGTTCCCTTCCTCGTCCGTGTCCCCGTTTTGCGCTCTCATGTCTTGCACGAATATGCACCAACAAGCCCAGCTTCAAGTACTTCTTGTAATATGCACCCAGAAATCTGACGTGTTAGTAGACTGCAGTCTACTTAGAAAACAGGCAATGATGACAACACCGGTACTTTGTTTCTTCATTTTATGTAGCTTATAAAAGCACCATTTCAGTCTTTGTAATCAGACAGTAACCTCTCGACAAAGGCCAACTTCATTTTGCATTCAATGTTCCTTCAAAGCGCTCTCTGACACCAGAGTAGCAATATCTATGTACACACAGGCCGAATCATCAGCATGCCTATTTTGTGTCACCCGAAAGTACAGCCGTGAGCAAATATCTTTTTTGACAGGTAATAAGTTTGTAGCACATATTTACGTGCTTTGTCTTTACAAAGATGTAGATGCATGACAAGGGATATGCACATTTTAGTGAAGCTGGAATTAACAGAACTGAGCAGAGGCTTCTTTGTATTACTAATTCTCCACTGGTGATACGCAAGTCTAAAATGATGTCTAGTGCTGCAGAGCAAGCTGTTACGTGAATGTGACGTTACCCTCTCACATCTGTACACAGCTCCCACTGTCCCAGAATAGTGCAAAGTGCCTGCTGCCCTGAGTGAAATACTTTTCTGACCACAGCCTGAAGAAATAACCCAGCAAAAGGTTCATGCAGAATGCACACAAAATACTCTATATAGGCAGAATCAAAACAAAATTAAGCAATAGCTTCGAATAAAACTTTTGGTTGAGCATTGGAACTCGCACATTTTCAGTGCTGTAGCATTTTCTCCTGACACCGCTAGTACTGCTCACATGCAAGCTTCATAATCCAAGTATGAACAACCTTTTTCAGTATCCTGGCCTATGCTCAGTTGGAACTGGGCTGCAAGGAAAAGGTACTTCCACTATCACGATTAGCTGTCCTCGAGGCTAGTCAACGCAGATGAGCATGTCCGTGCAACATCCTGGGCTCCTCACTCCTTCCACATATAAACTCCCCACTACAGATGCACTTTGGAAGAACTATGTGTGGCTTACAGCGCACCCATCAAGAAAGCTTTATATCAAATGCAGCAATAACAATGCTGCATCTCTCATCAGCAATCCTCAAGTAACTGACTGAGGAGCCAATTTATTGAGGCAGCACATAGCGACGCGTGTGCTACCACAATATGCAATGGTGCATGTATGGGTTATCCTGCATAGTATACAACTCAAGACTGTAGGCTCAAATATCGCAAAAAGGAAGTCTTCCACTCGATGGCACCAACTAACCCATTACGATGTTGTGGTTATTTTGGCTAACTTGTGGTTTGTCCTTTCCCTTTGCCAGCTGAAGTGATGAATTAGCAAGTGCATGGGAATCAACCATGAAGTCATCAGAATCATTGGACACCATACGGGCATTTGCCGCTGCATTCGTCAGTTGCATCCAGCTATAGTCACAATATGAAGCATTGCCTAACAGTTCATGCTGAAGTGAATGCAAATAAAAATACAAAATAGTGAACCTGTCTCCGACAAGTGGGAGCAATGAGGGGAGGGTGCAATCACACAAGACATCACGAAGATGGGGATGTCATGCTACACCCTCCAACCCTCTACCTCCCCTTCCCTCCGTCCCTTGACCTTCAAAAGAGACATTTCCAGAGCTCTTCAAAATGAGGGAGACAATATGTATGCCTGAAGCATGCTAAAATGAGTGTATAACTCGCTGCTGTAGAGGGTTGCAAAGTGTGCACGCACTTTACAGACGCGGCATAGTTTCAGGTGTCGTTTGCTGCGGGCAGGACCACCTAAATGACATTCTTTCCACCCGTAAGCTCTGCTGGGGGCTGAAGGGAAAGGGGTAGGGGACGACAGTTGTGATTACAGAGCTTTGTCAGTTCACTGCTTAGCCCTTGTCCCATCTCAGTTGTGCTGGTTCTTTCCATCTTTGAACTAAAAACTGCCTTCAGCACGCCCTTTGCATTATCGAAATTGGAACACATCTGACTGTGTCAAGCTGTATTGCCTTTAATGGTGGTAGGAAATAATGTGTGCACCATTTTTCTCCCTTCTGCATGCTCTAGCTGCTCTGTGAGAATTTCATTATAGCTAGTGCTTCTCTTAGGCACCCAGCGATTGCCATTGCAAAGCGGCACTGCTTGCTTTTAGGCATTAATTACAGACCTAAATGTAGACTAGGCTTTGTGCTAATCATCATTAAGGATTTTGAACTGTGAGCCCATATTTACTCGCTCATAAGAAATACTTGTTTTGGACAAAACAAATGTCTTCAATTCTGAATGCCAAGAGAAAATGGGCACAGAAAATTTGAATGCTTTTGTACAGAATGGTTGTAGTGCTACTATTGTTGCTACGTGCATAGATGTAGACAGAAATTTTGTGCAGCGTTCTGGCAACTTAGAAACAGAGATTTGATTTGGTATGTCTGGCATTATGTTGGCAAGTTTTTTTTTTTTTTGAAATTCATTTGCTTCTACCCATCACCTGTCCTGCCTCTTGCATTGTAGCCATGGACTGTGCAAATGAACTCTCCAAACAACCTTTCTTGCCTTATGCGCAGTTCTAAGCAAGACAATTCATGAAAGAAAAAGAACGCCGAATTGCTAAAATTGCTGGCGCATTGTGACAGTTTTCAAGGAAAAGCAGAGAAGATGGAAAAAGCCCTTTTTAAAGTACAGGAACAAGATTAAATATTGTAGTAAGGTTAAAGCTAACCTGATCTAGGCTGGCTAACTTTGCACGGCCTGCTGTTTAACCTGAGCAAGTTCAGCTCATGTCGACAATAGCTAATTCACCTCACTCAACTTTTGACCATGTGTGCGCAGAAAAGTGGTACGCCAGACCTTCTTCATACCAGTCTGCAGCCAAGGCGCTGTTATTAGGAACAGAAGGAATTGCTTGTACCATTTCCTACATTACCAACTTGAAAAAGGTTTCAGTTCTGCTGTCACCCAATTTAACGCTATCAATTTTTTTTATGCTGGCTTTTTTGTAGGCACTATTAAGAGCGGAGCAGGGAAGACTAAAACACCAGCTTCATGAGCTAAATAATGGTTTCAAAAGAAGTGGGAATGCCCTACGAAAGCCAGTATCGTCAAACACAGCGACCCAGAGAAGAGAGATTGCATGAAAGGTGGAACAGGTGGAGTGTACTCATGGTTCTAGGAAACCAACGCAGAACTCAAAAATCTGGATACCACTTCTCTGCTGCTTCACGGATATGTACACCAACGTAACACATGTTGACTGTGACCACGAACACTACGATAACACCAAAGTAAATCGGACCGGACCCGTCCGTGACCCAACATTACAACCATTCCAGACATTTTAGTGACACGAGTGCAGGGGCAGATTCATGGGTGCAACTGGGGGCGGGGCGGTTTGAAGGAGGGGGTGGGGTACATTAGAACCATGTATTCCTTGGACATTTTTCATCTAAGAAATGAGTTTCAACGTGGCTCTGTTATTTAATATTTTCCTGCTTGAATCCTTTCCTTTTAATCAATTTCTCCTAATTTCTCCCAGGTAAGCACTACCATAAATACTAAACAAGGTTTCTCAAAGACACCTCAAAAACAGCAAAGTCTTCAGTGGACCCTGGATATTTAACATAATAAGTCAGAGTATTCTGTTTCTACTGCAAGCCCTTTGATAGGAATCCCATGTAATCACCAGAGACCACTGGATAAAATGACTGGAGGCACATGGCACAGATTCTTAGAGGCCTCCAATATTTGACAAATCATTTCGCACTATATCAAGCTTGCACAGAGACAAGTCTAAGAATGAATTTGAATAGAAACAGCGCAGTAGACGGGACCAAGAACACACAGACACAGGCGCTGACTGTCAACTGAAAGAAGTTTATTGCAGCATCGGCAATATGTAGAAGCCCATGTTGGGGAGATATGGGCTTCTACATATTGCCGATGCTGCAATAAACTTCTTTCAGTTGACAGTCAGCGCCTGTGCCTGTGTGTTCTTGGTCCCGTCTACTGCGCTGTTTCTATTCAAATGATGTACCAACTAGCCCGGCTTATTCCTCTCTTGGATCTAAGAATGAAGCATAGCAAATACATTGACAAGGATCATGAACTCATCATGGCACAAGCGAAGAAACTCTTCAAGAGCGCCTTAGAGCACCCGATCAAGATGAAAAGCATATATGGTATTTCATGGCTGTTCAGAATGGCTTTTTGCAATCTGCGAGGAACCAGGGCAAAAAAATGACAACAGACTACACAGGAGGAGGACCACATGAACTGAAGCACTGAATGATCAACTTTTGTACAGTTTCCTGTCAGCACACATGGCGAACAAAGATGAAACCATATCAGGAGATACCACGAAACAATGTGACAAGTGTTTTCTTTTAGTCTGAAAAAAACAGAGGAAACAAGCCAGCAAGGATCTGCACAGCCGTTTCTAGGACCAGCCGAAAAGCATAGTGAAGAATGGCCAACAAGGAACATGGAAGAAACCAGGGTGGAAACAATTGTACAGGACATGGTCTTGAAAGCTAAAACCAATAAAAGAGATAAAAACGTCACAGGCCAATGAATAACAGGGCAAAAGGCTAAAGAGATTAAAGTTACAAAGGTGACAATGAGGTCAAAGACCAAATGTGAAACCAGAAGCAAGTGGTGAAGGCAAAAACAAAAAATACGACTGAAGGCCGAGGGTGCACATGGTGATACAAGTGTCGCATACCTAAAATCTGGTATTGCGTGACAAATAGACTGGTACTTTTTCAAATAATGAAACTGAAGGTTTGCTTATGCACTCGTCCTTCATTGCCAGTATCTTGCCTGGTTTGATGATTTCACAAGCCAGTGTGTTTTTGCTCTTCGCTACTACTTCCATTCTTTCAAATTCTGATGAACGGCCTGTTTGCAAAATTTCACAGTTCCGATAGTGAATGCCAAGATGGCAGCATTACTCATTATCAGAAAAAGAACTAGCCTGTTTACCACGCAATGCCTGGTTTTAGTTACACAACACTTGTCTCATCACGTGTATCCTGGGCCTTCAGCAGTATTTTTTATCTTTTGCCTTCACCACTTGCTCCTGGCACTTCATCTTTTACCTAATTGTCAACTTTTATTTCTTTTAACTTTTTAGCTTTTTGGCCAGTTACCTGCTGCCCTCTGAGCTCTTTATCTCTTCTATCACTTCTAACCTTCAAGAGCATGTCTTATTTTTTCACTCGTTTTCATCGTGGTTTTTGGAGTGTTTCTTGTGGCCATTCTTCGCAACCTTTGGTTTTTGCTGCGTCATAGACACAGCTGCGCAAATTCTTACTGGCCCATTCCCTGCCTTTTCTTTCTTGCCGCAAAGAATTGTGCGACCGGATCCTCAGCCGAGTACACCGCATTACCGCATCCACCACTGCCAGTTCTGGACGCTGCGGTGTACGCAGTCCAGCAACATGGAACAGCGTCAGCTGACCCAGCCGCTCAAAAGCGCCCAACTTTCACCGACGCACCGGGCCACGGCACCGCCGTTACGATGTCACGCTCACCGCTGATGTTCTTCCAGGTTTGTCGGTACGAAACTTCCTGTTACCGGAATGATGATGTTTGCCTTTTCGCGGTGTCGTGGCCACCCAATTCTTTCAAAAGTGTTCATGCTGCTTTGATGTACCTTTGGCGCGTCCTACTGCTCGGTGGCGATGTTGAGTCTAACCCTGGGCCCATGACTAAGGCACAAGAGGACAAGCTAGACAATGTTGCTCTTGCGGTCCAGCGGCTGGAAACTAGCCATACCACAGGTCTGGAATCATTGAATAAGATCCTTAACATTCATATCAGCCTAAAAATTGACTTGGATGCACTAACAAAGCGTGTCGTTGAACTGGAATCTAAAATAGAATTGGCGCCAGCTGCTCAGTCCTAGTTCAGCCCGAATTTAGAATTGTCTAAAATGCAAGACAAAATTGACGTTTTAGAAAACCGGTCTAGAGGGTCGAATGTTCTTTTTTTATGGCATCCAAGATACAGACGATGAAACCTGGGATACTTGGGAGCAGCTCGTGCATGAATTTTGCTCCAGCAAACTTGATGTCTTATCAACCTCGATTGTGAGAGCGCATCGTCTGGGTCGTTTTTCGCCAAGTAAGAAGAGACCAATCATTGCAAAATTCTACAATGATAAAGATGTTGAATCCTTACTAAGCAACGGTTCAAAGCTCAAGGGCACAGATTTCAGCATCTCTCGCGATTATTCTGAGGCCGTCCGACAAAAGCGCCGTCATCTCTGGCAGTACGCCTAATCCGTGAAAAAGGAAGGCGACCGCATTCGTCTCGCATTTAATAAGCTTCACATTAATAACGATGCCTATGTATGGGACACTGAGGCTGATCGCGTGGTATGTGTTTCTCAGCACCCCACGCAAGAAAAATGACGTTCTTCTGTCACTTACTCAAATCAGATCCCAGCTTTCCTTTCTTCTCAAAGTTCTTCATGTAATACTCCCAAAACCATTTTTTCCTTTACACTAACATCAGAAATTTTTTATCGAAAGATGTTGCAATATCTTCGCTAGTCGACTCGTGCTCCGCATCATTAGTAGCGCTAGGTGATGTTATTCCTGATGATTCAATTTTTGTCAGCCAGACACATTTTAACATCTTTCGTTGCGACAGACCGTACCGGAGAGGAGGTGGTGTACTCTTGGCGATAAGGGATGATTTGGCAACTGTGCC
This sequence comes from Amblyomma mixtum, assembly GCF_055824585.1. Lineage (NCBI taxonomy): Eukaryota > Metazoa > Arthropoda > Arachnida > Ixodida > Ixodidae > Amblyomma > Amblyomma mixtum. Next base: position 68,322,188 of record NC_143021.1, on the reverse strand, counting down.
TCTCATGATTAGTTCTTTTCTTGAGTGTACATGGGTTTCTTTTAAGTGTTGTTCTATTGATATAATTATTGGTGTTTTTTACCATCCTCCTAACATGAATAATGGCTTTTCTTCTGAATTGCATCGAATTCTGTGTGAAATATGTACGCGTTTCCCAAACTGTACTTTACTCATATTTGGAGACTAACTTTCCTAGTATAAACTGGTTCACACAATCCGTCACAGCGAGTGAAACTGAAGCTAACATGTTTCTTCAATCATGTCTTGATTTTTCACTATCGCAACTCATTACCAATCACACGCGTCGCACATCGAGTACTGCCAACATTATAGACTTAATATTAACAAATAATCCCGATATTTCTTCAGACATTATTCAGTTAGACGGCATTTCGGATCAAGACGTAATAACAGGACGCATAACTGGTTCTTTTAACGAAAAGAAAACTACTGTTAAACAAATCAGATGTTGCAACAGAGCTAACTATGAAAAAATAAATTCCGAATTAGAAATTTTTACCGGCCAGTTCATTAATCAATATTTATTGCGCACTGTTCAGCAAAACTGGGATTTATTCAAGAGTACCTTTCATTTCATTCATTCATTTATTCATTCATTTATTAAGTCCTCAAAGGCCCCATTTAAAGGTGCACTGAAGAGGAATCTGAACATGTCTTTTTGCCGCGGGAACTCGATCTACACGTTCCTAGCATTCTTAGAAACTGCGACTTATTGCCCTTTGTGGCCAATTTCCCTAATTAAATCGAATTAACGTCCGGCTCCCGCCCTTTTTTTTGAATTCTGCCTCGTACGGTGGGCGGAGTCGACCAACGCGTGGAGTGCCTTTCACCCAGTCCCGTGGCGGCTTGCCGCTCTGCCATCGGCGGAGTAATACGTAGTAGTCCGTAGTAGCAAATAGTCGGCGCGTATTTTTATTTCTTCGGGCTTATTTTGCGGCTATATTATCTGCGAATGAAACTATTTATTCATGGAAACCTAAAAAACAAAATAAAGTGAAAGCAAAGCCTCCACGAAGTTGGCTCAAAGGAACTTCACGCGTTGGTCGACTCCGCCCATCGCACGAGGCAGAATTCAAAAAAAAGGGCGGGATCCGGACGTTAATTCGATTTAATTGGGGAAATCGGCCACACAGGGCAATAAGTCACTGTTTCTAAGAATGCTAGGAACGTGTAGATCGAGTTTCCGCGGCAAAAAGACAAGTTCAGAATCCTCTTCAGTGCACCTTTAAGGGGTATTACATTAGGGGTGGGCGGGGAGTACGGCAGTTATGTACAAAAAAAAATGATTTTCGATGGCAGTCTTGAATTGTTGAAGATCATCAAGGGAAGCGATATGGCCGGGAAGGTCGTTCCAGTCCAGGGCAGTACGGAGGAAAAATGATTTTTGGAACGTTGTGGTATGGGCGCGCTGGGGGTAGACTGCTTTGGGATGGCTGTGACGGGATAAACGATGGGCTGGGCGGATGAGTGCGTTGTTCGGTGGCAAGCTGTGAAAAAATGTGTGATAAAGAGAAAGGCGAGCTAGTTGACGACGGGATGCTAGGGTACGAAGTTCAAGTCGAGATTTTAGTCCAGTTACACTAGCGCGATATGAGTACTCTGAAAGAATAAATCGCGAAGCGCGATTTTGAATAGATTCCAGTAAATTCGACAGGTTGGTTTGGTGAGGATCGAATATAGAACTGGCGTACTCTAGTTTAGGTCGGACAAGTGATATATAGGCAATTAGTTTGACGGAAGGGGGTGCTAAGGAAAAGTTACGCCGTAAGTAGCCAAGGACGCGATTGGCTGAGTTAGCTATATTAGTAACATGACTGTGCCAGGATAGGTCACTGGAGATATGGACACCTAGGTACTTAATATTGTCGGTTTGAGTTATGGGACAACCGTAAAGGAGGTAGTTGGGAGGTGAGTAGTTACGTCGGCGGTGAAAAGAGACTAAAATGGTTTTATTGACATTTAGTTTCATGAGCCAGGTATCGCACCACTCTTGCACTTTAACGAGGTCGTTCTGTAGGACGGCAACATCTGATTGGTTATTTATGGAGCGGTAAATCACACAATCGTCGGCAAACAGGCGTATGTTCGATGGCATGTTATTTGGCAGGTCATTAATATAAATTAGGAAAAGAAGGGGGCCTAAAACAGTACCTTGAGGAACACCCGACAGGACATGGGAGAGAGCGGATGACTGGGAGTTGGCGACAACAAACTGGAGACGATTGGTCAGAAAACTGCTGATCCAGGTGAGCACACAAGAGTCTAAATTAAGGCATGACAGTTTGAGTAGCAGGTGACGATGCGATACTTTGTCGAATGCTTTCTCGAAATCTAAAAAAAATGCGTCAGTGGGTGTATTAAGGTCAAGGTTGGTGTGAATATCATGAAGGAAAAGAGCAAGCTGTGATTCACAAGAGTGACCTTGACGGAAGCCATGCTGATTGGGGTGGAAAAAGTTGACCAATGAAAGGAAAGATGCAACCTGGGAATAAATAATATGCTCCATGATTTTTGAACAAACACTTGTGATAGATATTGGTCTGTAGTTGGTGGGGCATGAACGGTTACCTTTTTTGAAGACAGGAACGACCTTCCCAATCCTCCAGTCAGCAGGAATGGCACCACTAGTTAGCGATTCCTGAAATATGAGTGACAAAACAAAACTACTGACTTCTTTAGTATTTTTAAGCACTTTGGAATTAATGCCATCTGTTCCCACGGCGGATGAATTTTTTAGTTTGTCGATTACATTAGAGATACCGAACGGGTCGAAGGTTATGGGATACATTTGAGGATGAGCATAATTCGTGGGTGAAGGGAGGTGCACAAGTGTCTCATTGGTGAAGACAGCGCAAAATGCATCGTTTAGTACACCAGCAACTTCGTGTTCAGGAACATTGCAGCCGTCGTTATGGAACAAAGAAATACTGGTTGAAACTGAAGGATTGATTGTTTTCCAGAACTGTTTTGGGTCGTTACGCAGCATAGAGGGCAGAGTGTTGTTGAAAAAGTTGTGTTTGGCGGTATATAAAGATTTTTTGTAGTCGCTGGCGGCGCGAAAATACTTATCCCATGCAGCGTCGTTGTTAGAATGCTTTGCAATGCGAAAGAGCCTTTTTTTCTTGCTATTCAACCGGTTTAGTACAGAATTGAACCATGGCGACTGTGCACGCTCTGATATTGTGATAGTGGGGATGTACTTTGCGATTAGACGGAGCATTTCGGTTTTAAAAAGTTGCCAGTTAGTATCAACAGGACGCTCTTTATAACTGGCCGCGAAGGTGTCACAAAAAGATGCCAACTCTGTATTCATACCTGCATAATCACCTTTACCATAAAGAGTCAGTTTGTTCTTTTTTTTTTTTGCTTCTGAGTGAACTGTACTGGAAAGAGCCACAGATTACAGCGTGATCGCTCGGGGACGGGAGAAAGATAAGCGAAGGAAAGATATCGGCGTGGGTTATTAAAATGAGGTCCAGGATATTAGAGGAGTGGTCTGTAATGCGTGTAGGTTTTGTGACCAGCTGTGATAGACCGAAAGTCAGGCACGTGTTCATGAATTCACATTCGTTGTTGCACTTTGACAAGGTGGAAGCAGGGTTAGTCCAGTTTATCGAGGGATAATTGAAGTCACCAACAAGAACGACGGGGGTGTTATGATACATGGTTGTTATAGCTTGCAATGATTCGTAAAATAAGGTAAGAAAGAGTCGTCGTTAGTTGGGGGTCGATAGCAAACACCAATTAGGAAGCGCGGAAAGGTAGCATTGCAACATATCCAGATTATTTCTAAAGGGGTCGAGATATTAACGAGCGTGCAGCGCAGCGATCGGTTAGCGGCGATTAGAACACCGCCACCGCGCGCATTGCCGGGTCTATCTTTGCGAAAGATATCAAAGTGAGGGAGTGAAGGCAATATTTCGAGATCAGTTATTGATGGATTTAGCCAAGTTCTGTAAGTAGTACTAAGTCACTCGAAGAAGAAGAAATGAGGCTGCAAATTTCATCACGTTTCGATATAACACTGCGGATATTAGTGTACAAGAATTGCACCGGGGAATAATTGACGTTGGTGATTTCGCGTTGAATTTGCACTTCGCGCTAGGATTTTTCGACAACGTTTTGTGCAGCGTGATCATAAATGTATGTTTTGTTGTTTGCGATAAGCTTGTCATTTATTAATTTGATTTTAAGGTTACGGTCCTTCGCAAACAGAAAAAGCTTTTACCGCACAAGACGAGTTTCAGGCGAGAAGTCTCCACTGACGCTGTAATCGGTTCCCTTAAAATTTTTGCACAAAGAAAGCACAAGGTCTTTGTCTTTGTAGCGCTCAAACTTAACGATGATCGGCCGCTTTTTTCCTTGTGTGTAAGTACCCAGTCTATGGGCACGTGCAATATCTCGTGGCTGAATGTCGACATCAAGAAACTGATGACAGTGGTCAATGATCAACTTTTCGGATTCAGACCAGGATTCGCTTGGGCTGTCCGTCAAACCAAAATACACTAAGTTGTCGCGACGAGACCTATTTTCAGTATCCACAACGCGGGAAGTCAGAGCAGATACCTGAGCCAAGCACTGATTTGTTGCCGATTGAACTGTGCTCAGGTCGGACTTCAAGGCTGGAAGCGACATAAACTCTGACTCAATTTTTCCTAACCTGTTACTCAGGTCCTCGAACGTTTTGTCGTGGTCAGATAGCTTTTCGTTAATTGATTTAAGCTCGCCGAGTGTGGTTGACTGCCCGCATTGTAGATCCTGTAACATCTTGACCAGTTCAGGAGATGAGATAGCGTCAACACTATCAAGAGGCCCGGGGTTCGTCTCTACATCTCCCGCTAACAACAACAAGTTCAGCAACATCCGTGTACAGTCAAATGCAATTTTGCGCCAACAGCGTGGGCTCGGCAACACAACAATACCCCTATAGCTAGATTTCGTAGCAAAAAGGCGATGCCGGTTGGTTACCTGCAACATGAGGACGAAATGTCGGTAAGCTGGAGCCATCAGTGTGCTGCCGAGCCCACTGAAAGGCGCTTCCGGGTGAACTGGCTTTATATCCTGATCGGCTGTGACGCTTGTCGAACGATAACGGTGAGGCAATCGGGTTTCCAGATATGGGGATGATTGTTGGTCAGGCTGGGTTGGTCGTGACGAGTTGCTCCGCAGTGCGCCGTAATCTACCGGTAGTAGTTCGAAAGGGCACCACGTTCCGGGAGGCCGAGACAGCAAGGTAGGTTACAAGTAGTCTTTCGGGCTGGGATCAGCAGGGCAAGGCGGAACACCGGTCAGGCAGACAAAGAGCGGCAACCAAGGTACCGCGCTGAGGAACTGCAACATGAGGACGAAATGTCGGTAAGCTGGAGCCATCACTGTGCTGCCGAGCCCACTTTAAATAAACTTATCGATGACTTCGTTCCTCTAATGACCATTAGATGTAGCAGCAGTGCACCATGGTTTACCCAGAGGTTGCGACGTGCGAATAACAAGAAAAAGCAATTTTACCGGCAGGCAGTGAAAAGTGGTGTTCAAAGCGCGTGGAAAAAGTACAAGAAATGCGACAAGGACTACCAGTCACTACTGAAATCCACTCGACGTCCCTTTTTCAATCATGACCTGTCATCTCTGCCAACCAACAACCCTCGTAAATTCTGGCGCATCATAAATCCTGGCTTTCAACCCGAGATTTTGCTTTCCGACAGCGACGGCGTCATAATTAAAGTGTCTGAATGTGCTCAGGTTTTCAACGACGCCTTCTCATTAGTATTCACCAAAGAAGACATTAGCTCATTCCCTGACTTAGATATAATCCAAGATATTTGCATGCCTGAAATAGTTATTAATGAAACGGGTATTTTAGCTTTATTAAACAATCTTAAAGTAACTAATAGTTCGGATCACCTCAGCTTCAACAATAAGTTGCTGAAGAACACATCCCAAAGCATTAGCGCTGTGTTGTCCTGTTTGTTTTCGCAATCATTATCATACGGATTAATTCCTAATGACTGGCGGATAGCCAAAGTAATACCTATATTTAAATCAGATGAGCGTTCCTCTCCTTTAAACTATCGACCCATCTCGTTAACCAGCACTGTTTGCAAACTACTTGAACATATCATTCACAGCCAAGTCATCAGCTATCTCGAAGATCATAACATTATTTTCGATTATCAGCACGGTTTTCGCAAGGGATTTGCTTGTGATACTCAATTAGCTGGCTTTATTAATGACTTACAATTATCACTTGACTTGGGCTTTCAGGTCGACGCAGTATTCCTGGATTACTCAAAAGCTTTGGATCGGGTTCCTCATCAAAGACTTCTACTGAAACTAGCACAGCTTAATATACACCCTAACGTGCTCGCTTGGATTAAGGACTTTGTATCATCTAGAACTCAGTTTACCTCTGTTAATAATTCTAACTCTTCCTCTGCTAATGTGACATCTGGGGTACCACAAGGAAGCGTGCTAGGGCCTTTGCTTTTTCTAATCAATATTAATGATTTACCTGCCTGTGTAACATCTAGAGTTCGCCTTCTCGCTGATGACTGCGTAATTTACCGTAACATTACTACAGACAGTGACCGCCAATCCCTACAATCTGACCTGAACGCAGTAAGCTCTTGGTGCTCATCATGGTTAATGACATTAAACGTTTCTAAAACTAAACTAATATCTTTCACTCCCCGTACAGCTCGCATTCCAACCACTTATATTCTAAATGACGATACTGTGGAACTAACATCAACATACAAGTACCTTGGGGTGCACCTTCAGTTTGGCCTAACATGGCATTACCATATCGACCTCACCCTAGCATCTGCTAACCGCTCACTTGGTTTTCTTAAACGTAACCTCAGATACGCCCCTATACACGTTAAAAAACTTGCTTATATAACTCTAAACCGCCTAAAATCGAAAATGCTGCTGCAATTTGGGACCCTATTCAAGCCTACGTTATCACTAACACTGAATCCTTGCAAAACCGTGCTGTTCGTCTCATATTTTCAGACTACTCACCCTTGACAAGCGTTTCAGCATTAAAAAAACGTGCCGAACTGGAAGATTTGTCATGTCGCAGTAAACTTGCTCGCTTAACCCTTTTCCATAAGCTTTATCACCACCCATCCCTTCGCAGTGATTTCTTTCAGGCACCTGATGCTCGCTTTCCATGCCGTGATCATTCTTTCAAAGTTAAACGCGTAAACTGTCATTCATCGTCTTATGCCAATTCATTCATTCCCCGTACTATCACTGAATGGATTAGTTTGCCATCAGTTATCGCCACAGAAACTGACAATAAAAAATTCCAAGAGCTTCTTCGCTGTGACGGAAATGTGTAAAAGTTCGCTGTTTTTGTTAGTGTTCATTTTTTCTTTCTGTGATGCCTTATGTTTTAATTAACATTTTTTGTTACACTTACTTGTTAAAATGTATCGCGATTACTTATGATTGTACCCCCTCCCCCCCTATGTAATACCCTCTTCTGGAGGGCCTTTATTTTTTTTTATTTATTTATAAATACTGCGATCTTGAACTACAAGACCATCGCAGGTGGGTACATGATTTGTGTAATACCCAAGGACAAAGGAAAGGAAATACAGCAGACGAGGCGTCACAGCAACGAAATTAGTACATCACACTGTACTGTGTCAAATTCACAACCTCAGAATATATATACTGCAGTCATAGAGCCAAGCATATAATTAAGTAAATCTAAACAAATTACTCATCAACCGAACATTCAAAATTTCTTCACTTGTTGCAGCAGCTCCTCAAAATGGGACAAATTATTCTCTTCGACTATATGACCAGCAAGGTTGTTCCATTCGGTAATGGTTCTCGGAAAATAGGAATATTTGTAGCAGTTCGTTCTTGTGGATAAAGGTTTTACGGAAAGAGAATGTCTCAGGCGTGTTGCATAACCACTAGAGTAACTAACAATTTTCGAGATGTCAATGTTGTATTGCCCATGAATTAACTGGAAAAAGAATTTCAAACGACAGATACGGTTTCTATCAGTAACGGATGGTAAGCCACTCTTTTTAATAAGATTAGTGATAGAGGTGCGGCCATAGGAATTATAAATAAATCTTACTGCTTTCTTTTGAATCCTTTCTAATTTGTTAATGTTAATCTTGGTATATGGGTCCCAGATCATTACGGCATATTCTAAGATTGGCCGCACAATAGTGTTATACGCAAGGAAACGTGTTTCAGGAGTAGCGAACCGTAGTGCACGCCTCAAGAAGAATATTTTGCGCAGAGCATTTGCCGAGATGGTATCAATATGTTTGTTCCAGGAAAGATTATTGGAAATCCATAGGCCGAGATATTTGTAGCATGTTACCTCTGAGAGTGCACTATCGGAAGTACCATACTGGTAGAGAAGAGGATTCCTTTTAAGCGTTATTCTCATATATACTGTTTTATCAAAAGTTATCACCATTTGCCACCTATCACACCAGCGCATTACTTTCTGAAAGTCATTATTTAGCCTTATTTGATCTCCACTTGAGTTAATTCGTTCATAGAGGACACAATCATCAGCATATAACTTAACATTAACAGAGAGATCTTGGACGATATCGTTAATATAAATAATAAACAAAAGCGGTCCAAGCACAGATCCTTGGGGAACTCCCGATTCAACTGGAATGCAATGTGGGGTAGCTTGAATAAATAAATAAATAAAAAATAGACACAGCTGCGCAAATTCTTGGTGGCCTATTCCCTGTCTTTTCCGCCTCAAAAAAAATCTACGTGTCATACTGTTTTTGTCTTATTTTCGTAATCCGTGATACAAGCTTTCATATCAAATTGACCTTGCCTAGCTTTTTTCGCCGTGTATCCTGACAGCTAGGAAGGGACAGCTAGGAAGGTGTACAAATAGCTGTTCCCGTTTCTTCTAACATAAAAGTTGGCAGTTCAGCATCCATGTTGCCGCTTTCTGTGTAGTTCTTTGCCCAACAGAAAGTGTTGCTCTAGCTTTTCACTGTAAACAATGATAACTTTCTGCGATTAGCTGAGCTTCTTGGTTAATACGATAAAGGGATGAAAAATCATTAATGTGTGTGCCAGATGTGCCAGATGACTACTGCGCAAAACAAATTAGAATAAAATATTTCATGTGATTGTGAAGAATGCGATCAAGCATTTCACAGAAAATGAAATGACTGAAGTGAGTGCTTTTCCGCTTCTTATGCCTCCCTTCTTGGCTAGCAATTTCATGAGTACTGGAAAAGGAATGTGTACTATGGTGGAAAAGATACCTTGGTGTAGAGCGCATCATGCTGTGCTATCTAATAAGTATTGCTTATTTTTTGCCCCGCAACGCAAGTGCACGTGCTTCTGGGGCACTGCAACAGCAACAACTGACTCTCTTGGATAAGTCGGGAGCTCACTCTATGCGACTGTTTCTTACCAAATAAGCACTTTATAAGTCCCTTCATTACTGGGACCTTGTTTCCGCCACTTCTCTTTGAATAACTATACTACTTTTGTCACTTTGATGCCCATTCTATTTATGCCCCTTGCACTGGTTGGTTTCTTGACGAAATTTTAATCAGACATATAATATCTATGCTTTGCTCATGCATGCACTTTTAGAAGAGTAGCTGCAGGTGTCAGCATTTTCAGTTCATGTAACTAAACTCATCTTTCAGTGGCAAGCATCTTTGCTTTTCTATATTTCAAACCGTACTATCTGCTTGTAAAGTTGGTGGTCCGTGACCTTCGGTGGCATTGTGGTGGCGACTTCCGGTTGCCGCTGTTGGTTTGCAGCATCCCTTCAGGCTACAGCCATCTAAGGACACAGCTTGCGGTAATGTACTGTCAAGCACAATTTTGTTTTACAGTTGGGCTTCCCTCTGAAAAATACTGAAAAAAATTGCAATGTAAAAAAGGTAGTATAAACAAAAGGAAATAATGAGAGGCTTTGCAAGTATGGGCCTCAGCAAGGGCTCACACAAGGTGCGGTAATGTCGTCCCTGAGGCAACGTGATACTTCCAAAATTACCTGGCAATGTTGCAATGTTGCAGGGGCAATGTTGCAATGTTGCACTTACCGAAAGGAGAAAATTAACAAAGTATGGAGGCTGGGGCACATCTTAAGGTGGTACTGATGAATCACTGCGTATTTTGAGGGATTATACTGCTACCGCATACACCTGTGCACACAGACAGGGAAGCTACTGGCAAAGCGCTATTTGGTAACTGTCATCACTGATTACTTAGTTAAATATGGGGTCCTTCACAACATGCAAGGACACTGGCATGAAAGCTACAAACTGCTGGAAATGAAAAGTTGCATGTCATTCAGAGATCTGGCCTCTGCCGTTGTTTATGAGACATTGGACGTATACCTAGCACACTTCCCTTATTTCTGCATCTCTGGAGGCATCTGCATATATCATATAGTGTGAAAACAATTTTTCCATCTTCTTCTTTCGTCCTTCCCACAGCGCAATGTAGTATCCAACACAAGCATAGCTAAACTCTCCGCTTTTCTAATTTACGCTTTTCTTTCGCTGAAGTGTCTAAAGATACACCCGACAGACTGTTTGTTCTCACTGAGCGTACGGCGGATGTAGCTGCCGGCCCATGGCTAAAGTCACATCCAACATGGTAGTGCATGCTGCCAGCCAGTGCACTATTGCTGCTTGCAACACTCTTCTCTGCGAAGCATTTGCAAGTTGCATGCCACATATCGCGGCTTTTGAGGAGCTGCAAAGGGAAGTTTTCACATTCTTATATCGCTGGCTGCATTCAGATGAAGTAAAACAAGCCCAGCTATCCCAAAAAATCTAATATATGTCTTCACACCCGGTTGCGCGTGCATATAGCACTACCATCACTCGCACCAGTTCACATATGTAAGCAGCAAGCGACGCGGCGTGCACCAGCAGCTTGGTGCTTTCCCACTGGTCTTGTAATCTGTTATCTCGTTCAGCTCATAATTTAAGCAGGCTATCACCAGCACTGAAGAACAGCAGAATGCTCGCTAGATCGAGCGCCTAAGCTCTGCATAGCACGCATATCCCTAGATGCACCTATCCGTATTACATAAGAAATATAATGCTAGCTCTTTTTTATCACCAGATATAATATTCATCTTTATAGTATTTATATTATGCCTCACAGCCATGGCAAAAGCAATAGTATGAATTAATTTACAGTGTTGACCTAGGTGACGCAAATATATACTCCACCACAATACCCAAGAACAATGACATTTCTGAGGGGAATACGAAGAAAGTGCCTAGCTCGCTGCTTGGTCTTTCAGGCGGAAGTTTGCACATACTGAGTGGTTCGAGCTTAGCATGAGCCAATGGGCCCCACTCAGCCAATGCCACACACCAGATGTGTATTTGGAGCACCGATCCTGCACGCGCACTCAGCTTCGACTGAGGGACAGCGGATCGTCGCAAGTAAGCAAGCCTTCAAGTTCACGAAGCGGACTTCGGCGCACGACAAAAAAGCACACATGTGCACCATGCTGCATGGCGATAGCCAGGAATAATTTTGCAGTTCACACACCCTAACCAAAAGACGTGTGGCGAACGGTGCAACCGGAGAACGTGGTGTTTGTCATGCGTACAAGCAGTTCATTGCATGGAGATCTCAGGGTATGTGCGCCGAACACCAATTGGCCCATTCCGGGCAGTGAGTAAACATTCCTGAGCCCAAGGTATGACTAATCCAGATACAATTCAAAGGAGTACAATGAGAGCAAATCGAGCAGACTGCCGGGCAAGAATCAAATGGCCGGACTTTGAAAAACACTGTCAGATTTGTCCGATGTGTATGGAAAAAAAATTCTCCCGGTCTGTCCAACGTACTAGAAGGAAGAAATGCACCTGGTTCATCCAGCGTACCTTTAGCCACAGCCTTCTCTCGCAATCACTAGCGAAAGCAAACCGTACCAAAAATTCACTGCTCTATTTAATAACCCCATTTTCTGTTATACAGACAAGACTTAGCAGATGAATGCAATTCCAAAAAATGTTGGAGCTAAACAACATTATTTTTTGACAGAACTCACGAAATGGCTGCTAACATGAACAAGGAAGCCTCATTGACTTAGTGTGCTCAAAACTTTGGCTGCAAAAACGAAGCACTGTGGTTCCAGTGCTTCAAGATTCCAAGACACCAAGATTCCAGTCATGTTGACTGACACGATAAGAACAAACACCATGCATGACCCGCCACTAAACCAGGGTGTCAAGCAAGCTACTTTCTTCCAGTTCCCTGACTTTTCCATGGTTTCCCTGACTATTTAAGTCGAAATTCTCTGACCACTGAAGAGGCGGGAAAACAGCGGCCAATGGTAATGGACAGTATACATGATCTATTCACAGTAAAAAACTATATACTGAAACTTCAAACGGTGCAATCAAAACAGATTTGCTCTTATTTGAGGCAGCTGATTTCTTCTTGAAGGAAGTCCAGCTTCAATGCGGCTTATGAAGCTATCTTTGCGTTTTCTGTTCCATTTCTCTAACACAGGAGGTTAGCATAGCCTTTATTCTTCTGAGCATACATTGTCTCCACTAAGTGTGTTCATATTTCAAATTTTCATTTTAAAGCGCAGAGTATTAAAAACTGGCTTAGATTGCAAGACAAATGTGTTTCCACCAAATAAAGCAATGAAAAGAACCAGACATTGGACAAATATTTAAATCCTCATCGTTTATCCTATCCGAACACTTATTAAGCACCACAAAATACAAAAAAACAACAAAATACAAAATGTAGCATACCCTCCAAATAACGCCAGAACCACATCAGCAGCCCAAGCTCAAGATCAAAAAAGCTCCAGCAGCCGTAGTGGAAATGCGGTCAAACCATCACAAAGTTCATGGCACAGCTACAGGACAGTTTCTGCGAAGTACCATCTATGACGTGAAATTCATCAAATCTGCATGGCGACACCTTCAAATCTATCCATAAACAATGGATCGCTACATGGCCACAAGCACAAAAGGGTTACTGGCATTGCATGCACATATGCACTCTTCAGCAAAACCTCTCCCCCAGGTCCTGTGCTGCCTTGGGCAAATATCTATGACCCCTATGAGCAACCAAAATAGCCATACACTGCTACACAATCTCAGAAGCAATATAGTACCATCCTCTCCAACCCTTTCTTATTAGTGACTGGCCGCCATGCAATGCAGATAGTACAGCCATAATCTGTAAAGAAGTGGTTGAAGATCAAGTCCAGAAAAAACAGTTCTATCTGTTTTTCCTTTCTACAGATTTCTTTAGAGCGCTATTTTACCAGCTGCATTAGCCAAGCATCAGTAGCAGCAAAATTTCATTTCAGAGCTGATTGATTAGTTGTCTGGGTTCAACAAATATTTTCTTACTTTTCGAAAATTGCTTTTGCACTTTGTCAGCATTTTCATGAAAAGGTCCTATGATAAAGTGGTAATACCTATAACTTTGATCATCATTGAGTATGTGAGAAGTGCCATAAACAAAACAGGAAAGGCTATCACAATTCAGTTAACAAGTGAGATGAGTACTGACCGCTGTGTGAACTCCAAGCAGAGGCTTGTTTCCTTGGGGTACACAACATTCAAAAGCAAAGTGCACCAAAAACATGAGCTTGAAAGCCTGACATGGGTTGGCTGCGTGCATCACTAGCGGGGTGTCGACGCATATGGTGAAGCTCTTTACAGTAATGAAACTGCCTCCTGCACAAAACAATATTTTAACCAGGAATGCTCGCTCCAGTGCGGTACCACAGAGAATTATACCTTTTGCAATGATTAAAGGAGAACATGGCAAGTCGCCAATGTCGTAATCACTGGCAGATTCCTGGAATAAGAGGGAGTTAAATGCGTATAAGAATTGTCTACTAAAGTAGCATCATGTGAAAGCTGCAACTTTAAACGAGTTACAAATAGCATGTAGCAGAGCATATGCATAAATAAGTCGTTTCTGCGCTTGCTCAGATTCTTATTTTTCCAACCGATGCGTGGTGAAATGCTTTGGATTGTATACAAATAAGTGTCAATCACATATAAAGGCCCTAAAAATCAGCATAGGCATTTACACGTGCTGGATTGTCTACAATACATAAACACTGCACCATTTTAGTCAAATGCAGCCCAAGAACAAAGCGTAAATGCCTCTCAAGAGCGAACGAGGCCCTCCATCGAGTGTTGCCAAGGGACTGTCCTAGCACTGCAGTTAATCCGGCTGACCGGTAGTGAATAACCTTGCACCTGCCAGCCCCCTCAAATGTCACACTACTAGGTCACAGGAGATTATTTAACATAAGTAGAGCGCAGCTTGCATTTTATCTCAAGCAAGCGAGCAAACTGTTTCTAAATGGCTATGTTTTAAGTAGCACAGTACGAGGTACTAAGGTGTGCAGTCGTCATGATCTGCGCAATGCTGCGGAAAGTTCGAGCTCGCGTAGTGAATGCTGAATGGTGTACTGTTATCTCGAGGCGCCGATTTAGCGAGGACACGAATTATTTGCTAAAGAAGCACCAGAAGAACGCAAGCAGCAGATATCGTATTCAACAGCCACAGAGCCCAGGCAGACGCGCGCGGCACGGTTGTGGGCGGGCGGATCGATAGATGGTAGTGGCTTAACCCTTCGTATCGGGCGGTGGCTTTCGTCTCCTAGCCTAAGATTCAACCCCCCCCCATTTTTCATTTATATTTTAATCTGTGTAATTAGGCCATCTTTCATAAAGTTACTCCTCCCTTGACCTCTTCCACGGGCTGGCCAAAGCGATAGCGATTGCCATTGGAGGGTACGGACTGAGCTCGCGTGTCAAAGGCGCTCAAAAATCTCGAATGTCGACTCGAATTACATCAGTGCCGTTGAAAAACTTCCCTGTAGCAGCGCAAGTTAGGCATTTGGAAAGCCCGTGTAGAAACTTTTCAGACTGCGTTGACCCGTGCAACACTATTTCAGCCCAAAAATAAAATCAGTGTTAAATCTTACAAAATAAACACAATTTCTGCATTACTTGCACCTGCATGAATAAACGTCAATAAAAATAAAAAGATACAACTTACACTTAATATCCTTACTTAGACGAGAAACGAATTTGAAAATCCCACGCTCTTTGACGTACTCCTCCGGTAACGTATCGCGTACTTCCCTGGCCTAAAATTTCCCGCGCTTACTCACTCGGTTTTTTTAGGTGTACATATCTGCAGAAAAAGCGAAATGTGTGCACATTTCATATTCCCGCAAACTATAGGACTCTTCCGTGTTTCTCGCTTGTGTTCCTCTCTCTTCCGCGCGCTGTGCACCTTTTGTGACACACAGCAAAGCAGCATTGACTCATCGGCAGTAAAGCGACTGTGGTGGGCACGTATTTCGAAAGAATAGCATTCACTCTCCACGCAAAGGCAGGCGTGCTCTTCATTCTTTTCAAGTGCATTAGGACGCTCAAAACTAGTTGGGGAGACTGCTAGTCTTGAGATCTGTAGTGGTAACTAAAGCTACCCGTCCACTCAAGATTTTCTAAGGTCCCCGACGATTTATCTTCACTGCCCTCTTCAACAGCAGTACAAGCCCGCAACAATACTTCCAAAAGACGACAAAAAAGCGTAATATTCATGCCGGTAAAAATGTGCACCACTCACCTTGTGTGCGAACGGTTTGATCGGGGAAAATCACGGACACAGCACGCCGGTATTAACCTAGCTCACCGCTCATCACGTCCATGCCGTCAATGGATGAATGCAGGACCGCAGCAAATAGGACTGCTTGTTTATTTATTTATTTATTTATTACAGATACCTGCAGCGCCCAAGGGCATTATTGCAGGGGGGGGGGGGGGGAACACAATAACTTCTGCTCATTTGGCCGAAAGTACACATAATAACAGAAATACAATCACACAAATAATAGATGAGGAAAAACATGCACTGAAGGAAGACAACCACGCTCCACAAATAAAATAGCACTAATGAAATGAAAAAGACACGCGCAAGACAACTGCGCGCCACGTCACACATGAGATAAAAATGCGCGGAATTGACTTTCCGTGGAGCACTCAGTGACACCGGCTGGTAGCCTGTTCCACTCATTGATCGTCCGTGGAAAGAACGAGGTTTTGTAAACATCTGTGCGACACTTAATCTCTGGGATCTTCCACTGATGATCAACTCGTCTAGAAAAAAAATGAGGTTGAAGCAGATACCGGTTTTTATCAATGCTCAGCTTTCCAAAATAGATGCGATGCATGATTTGTAATCTCAAATGTTTCCTAGGGTTAGCTAAAGATCCCCAGCCAAGGAAGGTCATTCTGCGCGCCTAAAATATGTAATGTGACTGATGAAAGTTTGCAAAGGTGGCACTTTTTTGTGTAACGGCGGGGCTCACGGGACCGACGTTCGGTGAGATGGGGGTGGTGGGGCTCCAAAAACAGAAAATTACTTTCTTTTCCGTGAACGTGTTTCTGTTACGGGCGCAAAACAGATATTCTCTGTATGACAACAGGAAATTTCCGTAAAAATACCTGTCATTTCACACACATTTCTTACAGTGTGTACACAGCTATGAAATAGGAAGCAGCACTTAAGGCTACTCTCTATGTATATGAGAATGGCTGGGCGGAATCGACCTGATCGAGCCATTGCGTTCTACAAGCGTTCGTTTCGGTCCCAGAGAAGGACAAAACGAAAAAAGACATTCATTTCACATTTACCAGTGCGCATCGGCAGCTTGAGGAGGATTACCAGGCGCGGCCGCCAGATGGTGACACGTTGCCGTCATCAGTAGGGTACCTTGATGTCCGCGCAGGCACTCTAGTCATCAGCGCGCAGCGGCAGGGCACGGTACGCGGGGGCGGAAACGGCACGAGCTATGCTAAAAAGCCATTGGATCAATGCTACCTTCGGCGCCATTGACGTGACGATGAAGCTTCGCTCGGCCAGCTGGGCGGCCACGGTGTTGTAACATTGGAAACGACGCTGCCAGCCTTGGCGAGAATGAGTTACACCGAACAGGTAACCCTAGCGCCTGTCCTCGTTGTATGTGTTTCTTCCTTCCTACTTCCCTTGTGTCGTTTGCGCTGGTTTTTTACAAGAGGCAACCATTATGCCTGTGTGTCACATAGGCTGTTTTGATTGGTACCTTCCCAATGTCGTCATCGGGAGAGCGAAATGGGAATGGGAAGCCCGCAAAACTTGAGTTGAGGGCAGCTCTTGTTTGCATTCTGAAATTTCTTCATTGAATAACTCCCGTTCCTATGCATCGATTCCTGTAATTATTTTTAGTTCAGCATCTGTGTGACAAAGAATTCACCTGAAGTATAGCCGGCATCCCTTCAAGCAGTGTTTCGCAGCCCCTTTAAAATCTCTCTGTCTTTCTCTACACCTCTACATTATGCCTGTGCAAAAAGCTTTGGTTACTGGACAGGCCTTCACTGAAAAACTATATTAACAACACAAGCAGCATAAAATACTCACCTTCTCAAGCACTATTATTGCTTGAGCAAATTACAAACCTCGACTTTTTATATACAGAGTGCTGCTTCATCCAGTGCTCGCACCATATGCAGGAGCAGTAATTGTGATGAATTACATTTCGCCGGAACAGTAGAATGCAACCTCTATATAACATATTTCCAGATGCTTAGCATAATGAAATTGTAAGTACTGACTGACAGCATGCAAGAATGGCTATTAAAACAGTTGCCCTCCATATCTGCTGTAATGAGAAAGGCACATGAGCTCGATTAAACTTTAACTTTATTCGATTGTAAAAATAAAACTAATATGGGTTCATTCCACTTCTTGGAAATTATTCACATCAGTGAACGTTACCTTCCTACTGAAGAAGAAAGTGTGAACAGTGCAAGGAAGATTAACAGTCTCACACAGCTGCACATCCAGTTAAGCTTTACGTGCATAAACGGTGCTAGTCACAATAACTTGATAGCCTGCCACCCTGCCAACATTACAATAACTGTGCGCCATTTTCTTCTGAGGCCACCGCGGTGGCTCAGTGGTTACAGTGCTCGGCTGCTGACCCGAAAGACGCGGGTTCGATCCCGGTCGCGGCAGTCGAATTTCGATGGAGGCGAAATTCTGGATGCCCGTGTACTCAAAAGCGTAGCTTTTTGGGCTTCTTGGCGCATGATCATAGCGAGAGAATATAGCGCGGAGTAGGACACGACACAAGAAGACACGAACAACACGAGCGCTAACTTCCAACAAATTTTACTTCACACATGCAACATATTTATACACCAAAGACACGTAATCACTTGTGCTAACAGTAACGTTGCCTGAGAAACGAGAGTTCTTTATCACACAAAAAGATAGAGGGAGTGCGTACACGTATCTCTCCCGAAGAATTTATCTTTTCAGTGGTCATGTCCGTACTGTTTGCAAGCACAGTAGTTTTTTCAAAAAATGGTTTGCATGTTTTAGATTCGCATGAATGAATGTGATCAACAAGTGATTTCTCTTTCCCGTTCTTGACGTCGCGTGCGTGTCCCATCAATCGCTGATTGAGGCATCTCCCCGTCTGGCCGATGTAATGGCCCCCGCATGATAACGGTATTTTACGCATTACCCCTTCAATGCATGACACGTACGGCTTCTGATGACGAGTCGTGCATCCCCGTGTATATTCTCTCCCTATACCCGTGTACTGTGCGATTTGAGTGCACGTTAAAGCACCCCCGGTGTTCGATTTTTCCAGAGCCCTTCTTTACGGCGTCCCTCATAGCCTCAGTCGCTTTGGGACGTTAAACCCTAATAAACCAACCAACTAACGAACCAAACATTTTTTTCTGAGTTTTTCCGGATATAAAGTGTAGGCAGCGCCCCTCAACCTAATTGAATGGGATATCTTTGCTGAAGTCTAGCCTATGTTTGAAAAAAAAAACTGCATTTATACGTCCCACAATGCAAAGAGGTCGCAATTATTCAAACCATTATTCAAAAATGCTTTCACTACTAAGTCTTCCAATACATAGAACAGCCCGAAAATCTGCTTAATAGAATGGCTGTAGCTGCACAACGTAGCATGCTATGTTCACTGATGGACATCAAGCAATGGTGAACTTGCAACAATGTAAATATTACATAATAAAATACATACCAAACAAATCTGTTGACAAAAAAGAAACTGATCACAAAAAATAAGCATGCATGCAGTCCTTGGATAACAAGGAACATTATTCAACTAAAAAGAACAATCGGCCGGCGTAGAAGAAATTACCGACGCACACTCGATCTGACTGCGTTGAGTGACATGCCAGCTCTAAGTAGTAAGTTGAGGTCACACATAAAAGAATCTAAATTTAAGTTTTATAACGTTACATTCGAAAAATTTCAACGAGAATCACCTCAAAAGTTTTGGATACACTTGGCAGTACCAAAGAAAAAAGACGCGGAGATAAGGGCAGAGAGCGGACCTATAAGTGATAAATTGAAATATGCAATATTTTTAATAGATACTTCGCAAGTGTTTTCAGTCAAGACGATAACAAGCCAGCGGAGACTAGGTTCACTGTTTAAACGCGCGTAATTGATGACTAACTTATCGGTAGAAGGCATACTGACTTTATTGCTGAGCCTAAAAACATCAAAATCAATGGGCCCTGATGATATTCCTAATCTGTTTCTGAATCTATACGCAGAATGGTCAGCTAGATACATCGTACTAGTTTTTAAGAAGTCATTATCAACAAGCATGCTTCCCGATGACTGGAAAATTAGCAAAATAGTTCCTATTTTCAAGACTGGAGATCCAAAAACGGTCAGTAATTACCGGCCCATCGCTCTAACGTCAACCTGTTGTAAGCTTCTAGAGCACATTGTCTCAAAGGACATTCGAACAATATTTAACAGATATTGAATTCTTGAATAGGTGTCAGCATGGTTTTCGGCAGGGCATGTCAACGGTTACACAGTTAATAGAAACTTTGCATGATTTTAGCGAAATCATTGACCAGAAAGGGCAAATTTACATAATATTCCCAGGCTTTAGGAAAGCCTTCGATCAGGTAAATCACAGAAAACTTTTAAGCCAATTTCAATCAGTACTCAGAAACTCAAATATCGCTCGTTGGCTAGAAAGTTTTCTTGTGGGCCGCAGGCAATTTGAAAGTATTGACGGAAACGCATCCCGGGTGTTTGACGTGACATCGGTAGTACCACAGGGCTCGGTACTCGCACCGTTATTGTTTCTTGTATATATTGCCACACTGCTGGCACTCTGCCGGCGCCACCTGGTGGCCGAACCTTGGCTCCCAGCGCGTGGCCGAGCATCGTCTTTGTTCTGCATGAGCTCGGCGGTTCGGCGGGCTTCGTCCTAGGAAACGCTGTGCTTCCCGCTTTTCGGCTGTGTTTGTCTGTGACATTTGGTGGAGCCGTGCTGGGTACTATCCCATGTACGCTGACCCCGACGACAGCCGTGACGCTTCTCCCCGACCCGCGGACGCCACACCCGTCCAAAAAACGAGCCGTCGCCTGCGAGGCCTTGAACCCGAGTTTGAGCCACTGACAAGGCCTGTGAGAGCTATATGACATCCACCACTGGCAGCCAGACAGGTCAGTCCTCCGGCAGTGCCCCGCCGTGCGTCCTTCTCGCACCTCGGCCCCCACCATCCTTCCACGGCGACCGGTTCGAGGATGTAGAAGACTGGTTGGCCAGTTTTGACCGTGTGGCCGCATTCAACCAGTGGGACGACGAGCGGAAGCTGCTGAATGTATATTTCGCACCGCTCGACTCGGCGAAAACGTGCTTTGAGAACCACGAGGCGCCGTTTTCCAACTGGGCAGCTTTTCGCCGTGAGTTGCTCGCCACATTCAGCTCGAGCCAACTGAAGGTAAACGCTGAAATTGCCCTTCGCTCCAGGTCACAGCAGTCCAACGAGAGCGTGGCCATGTTTATAGAGGACATGACACGCCTCTTCAATCGGGCCGACCCTACCATGCCAGAAGCTACAAAGGTGCGGCACCTTATGCGTGGGGTGAAGGAGCAGCTGTTTGCTGGCCTCATGCGCGACCCTCCGCTAGCCGTCGCCGCCTTCGCCAAGGAAGCTACGGGCATGGAACGTTCGTTGCTGGAACGGAGCGCCCAATACGGCCGTCAGGCAAATGTAGCGGCCACTCAATACTTCGCGCCCTTGCCAGGCCCCGGGGATGAGGCGCTGCGAGAGCTTGTACGGAGCGTTGTCCGCGAAGAACAGCGACACCTCCGCATGGATGCTCCGCCGGCAAGCATACCTTCTACGGGGGACGTCATCCGTGACGAAATCCAGCGAGCGGTGCAGCCACCCCCAGCACCACTACCGGAGCCACACGTGATGTCCTACAGCGATGCCCTGCGCCGACCTGCCCCCATGCCGCAAGAGTTTCGCCCCGTTGCCGGACCTCGACCATCCCACCGTTACCTGCGCCCCGCCGAGCAGCAGCAGAACCTGCGCCCTCCTATCAGCAAAGCGCACGTGTGGCGCACGCCCAACGATCGCCCGCTCTGCTACCACTGCAGGGAGCCTGGCCATATTAAGGCGGAAGCCTTTAATGCCTCATCGTTGTAAGCAGGAGCTGTCGACAGAAATGTCACGCTTTTCAGTTGGTCGAAACGGTCGTAACGTCACAGTGCGCGAATTTCAAACGGGGCCAATTGTACTTTGGCTATTAACCATGCAACCAATTAAAGGGATCGTATAGTGATGATCCAAGTAAGCGTGAGCTTAGTTAATTGCCTACTTGACCAATTAGTCAATTAACCTTTCTAGTCAGACCAGATAAATAAATAAAACCGAGTAAGAAATTGGCCGAGCTTGAGAATCGAACCCCGGTCTCCGGAGTGCGAGTCGAGCACGCTACAACTACGCCATGCCAGCTCGATGGTTTGGAATGAACAAAGGTGCGCCTAGTGAATACGGTGTCTTCGTTCACTCCCATCTTCCTCCCTTTCCGTTACGGCGAGGTTCAGGTGTGCACCGAGATATGCGAGACAGATACATTTCCTTTCCTGAAAAACCAATTTACTGACGAGCAAGGCGTATTTGTCCGCGTTTCAGATTGGTCCAAATTGTCGTGATGTCACCACGCGCGAATTTTGACGGGTGTCCACCGAAATATGTGAGACAGTTACTCCGCAACTTTCTTTCGTCAAATACAATTTTCGACTAGTGTCTACTGACATATGCGAGACAGTTAATGCGTAATTTCCTTTCCTCAAATACAATTTTCATTTTCTTCATTACGGCCCCTCTTTCTTCTTTCACTCCACTTCCTCCCTTCCTGTACAGTGCGGCTCAGGTGTCCACCGAGACGACAGAGAAATACTGCGCCATTTCCTTTCCTTAAAAAGCGTTGCGTTCAAAGGGCAAGGCATCGCGCCGAACGGGTGGTGGCGTTCAGTGGACTCCGTGGCAGCGCTACAACACGCTGTCGCGTTCCACTCCTAAAGGCGAAGCTTAAGCGTCATTAATTGGCAGTTAATTAATGCACCAACAAAATGTGAAGTGAACAATCGCGTAGCAGAATGCAGCACTCAGGCTTTCGCCTTTCAGCACTTTAGCCGCTAAAGTTCCTCGTCATTTTTCTGCGGCATTGCCCGTACCGGCGTATGGGTTTGAGAGGATTCCTGCCCGACGCGCCTCGACCTCGCTATGGTGAAAGACCGCAGGACATCGACGAGTACCTCGCCGCTCACGTGCTGCCCCCGGCCTCGCAGCAGCGCCAATCGCGATCGCCATTCCCGAGGCGCTTTGCTTCGCCCAGTCGGCCCTCAACCTCTGGTCAGTTCAGACGCACGTCCCCTCGCCAGGGAAACTGAAGACGGCGTCCTCCGCGGGTAGAGCCGCCGCCACTGCACAGAGTCAACAGCCTCCACCCGACGATTCGACGCGACTGCCCGGGGGGTGGCGACCCGATCCGACGACCTCTCCGACGACCTCACCGACGACCTCACCGACGTGCCGCGAACGATTAGTTTCATCTGAAATTTTTGTAACTGCCGACAGTTATCAAATGACCGCACTCGTCGATACCGGCGCTGATTTTTCTGTGATGAGCAGTCAACTCGCCACGACTCTCCGTAAGGTTCTGACGCCTTGGTTTGGACCCGTGATTCGCACCGCCAGTGGCCACGTAGTGACGCCGATCGGTGCCTGCACCTGCCGCATCCAGATCCGAGGTCTTACTTTCACTGGCTCCTTTGCCGTCTTACGTGACTGTTCTAAAGACCTCATTCTGGGCATGGATTTTCTTCAAGAGTATGGTGCGGTCATCGACCTTCGGGAACTCATGGTATCTTTTTCCGCCCAGCGAGCCGTTGACACCCACAGCGATCCCTGCAGAGTAATGTTGCGCCTATGTGACGACCATGTAACGATCCCTCCGCGAGCCAGCAAGTTCGTCACAGTCGAGTGTAATGGCAGCACCCGCACCCTTGGCATCGCTGAAGCGAATAGGTCGCTACTACTCGCTCGGCAAGTTTGTGTAGCTCAAGGCCTAGTAGACCTTACCAACGGTCGCACCGACATCTTAGTTACGAACTTTACCCGTGAACAGCAACATCTCACGAAAACAGAGGTCGTCGCTTATTTTGACGAGCTCGGAGGGTATACCAGGCAGTGCTCTTTGTCCACGACGTCAGGCCACGACGAGGCGACAGCTACAGCCATCCCGACCGACGTCAACCCGCACCTCTTGGCCAGTCAGAAACGCTGCGTAGAAAACCTCATCTATTCCTTCCGCGATTGTTTTGCATCAACTTCCAAGGTGCGACAGACGCCGCTTACAAAGCACCGAATTATCGTTGCTGCCGACCAAAGACCAATATGTCAGCGCCCTTATCGGGTATCTTCAAAAGAACGTGACGCCATCCGCCGCAAGTTACACAGATGCTCCAGGACGACGTCATACAACCGTCCACGAGCCCCTGGGCATCACCTGTTGTCCTCGTCACGAAGAAAAATGACACCCTCAGGTTCTGCGTGGATTACAGGCGCCTCAATAACGTCACGAAAAAGGATGTGTACCCTCTGCCACGCATTGATGAATCTCTAGACCGCCTGCGCCATGCCACCTATTTTTCGTCTCTTGACCTTCGCAGTGGGTATTGGCAAATAGAGGTCGACGAACGCGACCGAGAGAAGACCGCCTTTATTACCCCTGACGGTTTATACGAGTTTAAGGTGCTCCCTTTTGGCTTGTGCTCGGCCCCTGCCACATTCCAACGAATGATGGACACCGTGCTGTCTGGACTGAAGTGGCAGTCGTGCCTCGTATATCTCGACGATGTCGTGATCTCCGACACGTTCGATGAGCACCTGAAACGTTTGCGTGCTGTTTTCGAGGTCATACGTTCCGCTGGTCTCTCTCTCAAGCCAGAGAAATGTCACTTCGCGTTTCATCAGCTGAAGTTTCTTGGTCACATTGTCAGCGCTCGAGGCGTTAGTCCAGACCCCGAAAAGACGGCCGCCGTAGCTGCCTTCCCCAAGCCCACAGACAAACAGAGCCTGCGTCGTTTCTTGGGCCTCTGCGCGTACTATCGCCGGTTCGTTCATAATTTCTCCAAGCTAGCTGAGCCTGTGACCCGCCTGACGAAAGACGCTGAACCCTTCTTGGGGGGGCAGGACCAGGAACGAGCCTTCACGGAACTCAAGTCCCGTCTCCAATGTACGCCTGTGCATGGCCACTTCGACGAGGAAGCCGACACGGAACTACATACTGATGCCAGTAACGTTGGTCTCGGTGCGGTCTTTGTTCAGTGGCAGGATGGTCTAGAACGCGTGATTGCTTACGCCAGTCGCACTTTGTCCCGTTCCGAAGTCAACTATTCTACCACGGAGAAGGAATGTCTGGCTGTGGTGTGGGCCGTTACGAAATTTTGTCCGTACCTGTATGGCCGCCCATTTCGGGTTGTGAGCGATCATCATTCACTGTGTTGGCTGGCGAATCTGAAAGATCCCTCGTGGCGCCTTGCTCGATGGAGCCTTCGGCTACAAGAATTTGATGTCACCACCGTGTACAAGTCCGGCCAGAAACACAGCGATGCTGACTGTCTATTCCGTGCCCCTATTCCCTGCCCCACGGGCGAGTCCGACGACGATTCCGCTTTTCTCGGTGCTGTCACCGCGTCCACCCTTGCCCACCAACAAAGGGCCGACACCGAACTGCTTACTCTCATCGAGTATCTCGAAGGAACCGCTCCATCTCCTCCTCGAATCTTCAAGCGCGGGCTGTCATCGTTTTGCTTGCGCGATGGTGTCCTCTATAAAAAGAATTACGGCCCAACGGACACTGCCTATCTGCTTGCCGTACCTACAGCGCTTCGTGACGAAGTTCTGCGTGCGTGCCACGACGACCTTCCTTCGGGCCACCTCGGGTTTTCCCGCACGTTGGCGCGCATACGTCACAAGTACTACTGGCCCAGGCTTGCTGCGGTTGTCCACCGCTACGTCCGAAACTGTCGTGAGTGCCAGCGCCAGAAGACGCCGCCGACTAAACCAGCCGGGCTCCTGCAGCCGATCGATCCCCCGCGCCTCCCATTTCAACAGGTCGGCATGGACTTACTCGGCCCATTTCCGGAGTCTTCCATGGGTAACCGGTATATTGCTGTTGCCACTGACTATCTTAGCCGCTACTCCTTCCCCGTGGTACCGCAGCCGAAGTTGCACATTTCTTCATTCACAACATTGTGCTTCGTCACGGAGCCCCTACAGTCGTATTGACTGACAGGGGCACCGCCTTCACGTCGGCACTTACGAGCGAGGTACTTCGACTCAGTGGCACCAGCCATCGAAGGACTACAGCTTACCATCCGCGAACGAACGGACTGACTGAGCGGCTTGACAAGACAATTGCCGACATGATTTCGATGTATGTAGACGATGACCATGGGAACTAGGACCGGATACTGCCTTACATCACGTTCGCTTACAACACTGCCGACACTGCTCTACACGAAACGACACGCTTCACTCCGTTCCATTTGGTGCACGGTCGCGAAGCCTTGACCATGCTGGACGCCATGCTTCTTCCGGATCCTGCTCCTTCTTCTTTCGAAGCGAACCAATTTGCTCCTGACGCCGAAGCCGCTCGCCATGTTGCTCGACAGCGAATCCGTCACCAACAACAACGCGACGCCAAGTGTTACAACCTCCGCCGCAGGGAAGTGATTTACACACCCGGTGACCAAGTCGGGGTGTGGAGCCCGATCCGCTTGCGGGGGCGCTCTGAGAAGCTTCTTCGCCGTTACTTTGGTCCCTACCAGGTGTAACGCCACCTCAGCG
>NC_143021.1:65840918-65965918 GCF_055824585.1 Amblyomma mixtum | reverse complement strand
TAGCGTGCGCGCGCTACGGGCACGTTGCGGTACATGTTCACAAGATGGCGGCGCCCTGCTCGCCCGCTTCGGAATTTATACATGTCGCCACTGCATTCTTCTACGCAGTAGCTCGCTCTAATGGTAGCGGTTCTCTTTTATTTACAAACACTCTTGCCCACACGTGGAGGTATGACCGACATGTTTTTCCGATAATCTGGTGATTTTCAAGCTCTTAGGCCTAACTAAATGCAGTATGTATGGCAGTCTGTTTTGCTCGTTGCAACGACACCTGGCGAAGCAGTTCTCTAGCTTTTAGTAAGTCGTTAGATTTTCTTTTATGTGCAGGTTTTCTTCTTAGACGAAAAAAAAGGCTTGCAGTGCACCTACCGTTGTTATCGATGATTACTGAAAAAAAAAAAAACTCTTCAGCCCACTGTTTGCTTGTTATGACGTCTGTCGATAGATGGCGCCACTGTTTACACGTGCACCTGAGGGACGCTTCAGCGCGGCAAACTATGACTGTCGTGTTTGCGCAATTTACAGCGTACCCAACGCAGTGATCGATGCGCACAGAAGCTTACTGCATACGCCGAACTAAAAGGTCTAGTACAGATGGGAAACGCAGCGGGGTGCTCAGGAACGCGGACGCTACGGAAACCGCACATGGTGTTGTGCGTTCGGCTCGAGAAGGGGCACACACCTGGGGAAGCAGGCTCATGCTGACTCCGGTACTGTGCATGGGTTGGCGCCTGAGTAGCGCCAAAATGAGGTGAGTGAGCAGATACGAACAAAAAAAGCAACCAATACATTTACATACATACATACATACATCTTTATTAACTCTCACAAGGTTACATCAGTAACAGAGGAGAGAGGACGCAAGGCAAAAAGCTGCGTTGGTGCAGCTTGAGGGTCACCCTGCGCCCCCTGCCGGCGGTATCGCCTGGCAGCTAATCACAACAGCAGTGGAAGAGCGCACTCACAAGCAGAAAAGAAAATACAGCCACAAAATATATACATTAACATTTGCATGACGTTATGCCTCTGTTATCACTCGACATTATTGGACAAAAGAAACTGCTCAAAATTTTTATGTACAGGGAACGCATTTATAATCAACAGAGATACAAATCAAGTAGAAAGAAGATACACAAAGCTATATATATATATATATATATATATATATATATATATATATATATATATATATATATATATATATATATATATGTTCTAATCATGATGTCAAAATGATGCACATTCAAACAAAGGAACACATTCAAACAAAGGAATAAGTGTTATTAATTTATGCCGTGAAGTCTTTTCAAGTATGATGTTGTTCTTGTGCAGAATATTGAGGTAGTGTGGTAGACTATATGTCACTGACTGCTTACCGTATGTAGTGCGGCAGAAAGGTACGGACCATGACATTTTGTTCCGTGTGTTATAAGATGGAATCGAACGAATGAGGTTGAAACTTGATAAGAGGAGATCATTCTTAGTTGAAACAGCATTTTTATACATAGAGATTAACTTGAATGGGAATAACTCAGAGTTTCATGATACTGAACCTTGCAAAGTAGGAAGCCGTATGAGTACACCATGGCACATTAGCTATTAATCTAATTGCTCGTTTTTGCGCCATTAGAATTTTCATTTGGTTTTGCTTGGTTGTTGTCCCCCAGACCATGAGACAATAAGTTATATGTGGCAATATAAATGCATTGTAAATTAATAATTTAACTCTAGGCGGAAGCGTGTGCCTCTGGCGGCATAGGATGCCATTAATCTTGTTTATTTTAGCGCAGATATTCTCAGTATGTTTATCCCAATTAAGTGATTCGGTCCAAACAACACCAAGACATTTCACAGCTGGCACGACATCAATTTTTTTGTTTCCTAACCAAAGGTCAAAATTTGCACGCACCATTCTGTTTTTAGCTCGGAATATTATTGCTTTGGTCTTTGTGATGTTTACCCTTAGGTAGTTCTTAAAGGACCATTGACGCAGGAATTCTAAGAACTTATTGCCGTGTTCTAGCAGGTCTCTTTCTGTGTTACCTGAGGAAAGCATTGTGAGGTCGTCTGCATACGCTATTATGTTGACAGGAAGGGGAGCAGAAAATATATCATTAATGTAAATATTAAATAATAGGGGGCCCAGAATGCTGCCTTGTGGTACACCAGAGAGGATAGCTTGCGAGGTTGATATAGTGTTATTAAGGGAGACCATTTGTTTACGATATTTCAGATATGATTCAATTAAAGATAAGCTGTTACCTCTAATTCCATAGTTATTGAGTTTATGTACCAGTAAAGCATGATTAAGCAGGTCAAATGCTTTGGAAAAATCAACAAATATTCCTAGTACAAGGAGCTTTTCCTCAAACGCATTTATTATTATTTCTTTTTGCTTAATAAGTGCCGTTTCCGTGGACCTTTGTTTTCTGAAACCAAACTGACTCTCTGATAAAACTGAATGTTTGACTAGAAAAGTATTTATTCTCACATAAATAATCTTTTCCAGACCTTTGGATAATATCGGAAGAATGGAAATAGGCCTGTAGTTAGCCATATCTGAGGTAGCACCACCTTTGTGAATGACAGCCACTTTTGCTATCTGCATTTCTTTTGGAAACACGCCAGATTCTATGGCTAGATTATAGATATGCATTAGTATTGGAGCTAGTATGTCAACTGCAAATTTGAAGGGTTTGATCTGAAAGCCATCTTTATCTTCAGCTCTGCTATTTCTTAGATTCCTAAACACTGTCACTATTTCACCTTCATCAGTGGGATACATGAACAGGGATTCCGGAATACATGGTGTATTATACGCGTAACCCACAGGTGTGTCGGAGGGACAGCATAACGTTTTGGTTATGTTAACAAAGTAATTATTAAATTCATTACACAGTTCCTCCCCACCTATTGGTATACCATCTTTCATTATTGTCGTAATAGTTGTTTTTGAGGTGCGATTTAGTAATTTGTTCAGTTGGTCCCACTGGTTGTGAACACTTCTATTGGACCCCACCGAAAATGCATTACTAAAATAGCTTAGCTTAGCAGTTCGCAATTCTCTATTCAGCTGGTTTCGGTATTTCTTATATTTCTCAAGCTTGGAAGGCTCCCGTGATTTCATGAATTGCGCAAACATTTTTTCTTTGGTCCTTATTTTGCGCAGCAGTTCTTGCGTAACCCACGGCTTCTTTGGATTGCGTTTGCGCGGACGGACTAGTGGAAAACATTTATCATAGACAGTTTTAACTTTGAACAAAAATGCATCATACGCCTCATTCACGTCTTTTAAAGACAGCACATCGTCCCAACTAGTGTCATATAACATCGAACGAAAACGGTCAAGTGTGGTGATATCAACGCGTCGAAAATGTGCAGAGGGTGCTGCGGGAACTTGATAAGGGCGTTCGGCTGGGACGAAGGCAAAAACAGGGAGATGGTCACTTAAGTCGGATAGTACTGTGCCAGCTTTTGTTTCGCATTTTTCGGTGTTCGTGATTACAATATCGATACAGGAAGATGTGGAGCACGTGATGCGTGTAGGTACTTCGATAAGATTTAAAAAGCCATATGCATCTAGTAGGCTTATGAATTCTTGTTGTGCTGCTGAATGACATCGCGTATCAACATTCAAATCACCCGATAAAAATAATACTTGCTGGTTTGTTGTTCCGTAATCAAACAGGCTTTCGAGAACGTCTAGGCACCCTCTCAAATTTCCATCAGGAGGACGGTACAGAACGGCAAATATATCATTCCCACCTTCAACTGTCAGGATTTCAATATCTGCGGTAGAAACTGTGAATTGTTTGTTTTCTTTTGCAGGTTGTGTGTTCAATATCTGCAACGACACACCGCCACCCCGGCGCCCAGGTCTATTAAGAACAAAATGTGTATAGTTACTTAGAACTAAATAGTTTGCGTCATCTTGATACCAGGTCTCGGTGAACATAATTACATCAAAAGAAAATTTAAAAACAGATAACAAGGCTTCTATTTCTTCAGCTTTGTTATTTATCGAACGGCAGTTCAAGTGCAAAAGTTTTAAGGCGTTTCTGCTAGCTAGCTTATTTAACTGTTCTGGAGCAAGCAAGTGATAGGAATCCATGATGAAAGATAACTTCCTAGGTCATCTTGGCCACGTCACTGCTATTAGTTATCTTTAGCAGCGTGCTGTTCTCAGATTTCCGTGCGTAGATCTGGCCTCCGCGCACCCAGACAAACTTCCAGTGTGACTCACGCTTCTTACTGACAGCAAGCCCCAGCAAGCGCTTGCGATCTGGGCACAAGTGCTCATTCACGTACACAGAGTCCGTCTCCTGGAAACCAAGGTCTGTACATGACAGCCTCGTTTTTCGCGCCTTTTCAAGAAAAGCGTCTCGCTTCCTTCGATGCACAAATTGTGCGACTATGTACTTTTCTGTTTTGCTTCCATGAACAGCTACCCTATGACATACGTCAATGTCGGAAGGCGAAACACTTTCGCCCACTTTTTCACCAAGTTCTCCCAAAATTTCAAGCAAGTTTTCATCTGTGCTCACAGGTATCCCTTTGATTTCTACATTTGCATTCCGCGAGTACTGTTCACAGTGTACCAGCCGTGCTTCACACAATTTGATCTGGGAAGCAAGAGAATCACAGCGATCTCTTAGAATTGCGTTTTGTTCGCGCAATTCTTTATTCTCCTCGACTGTGCTCTTGAGGTCATCCTTCATCTCGTCATATTTCTCACTAATGAATGACATGCTGGTTTTTATTTCTCTGAGCTCATTGCGAACATCGCGTTCAAGGGATTCCCTGAAAGCCTTAAATTCAGCCCTGATTTCTTTCTTCATTTCATCTAGTGCTAGCGCTAGTTCCTTGCTGATTTTGGACATGATACTGCGAGGCAAGCTGCAGCAAAAATCACAATGGTAGCCGTTTACAAATGGCAGCAGCGGCGTGGCAGTTTATGGTTCATAACCATTTAAAACACTAATATAATTATTCATTTGAAAAATTGTTTTTCATATCGTTAGAAAATAGAATGATTTTTTTTTGTTTTATAAAAACGTAGTTCGCGTTCTTTCAAAGCCATTTGTGCCATCAATTCGACTTGATTGCGGCTACACTCTGTGGACGCTGCAAACCTGCGACGCCGGCTTGCACAAAGCGCTCTTGTCGTACACATGAATGATATACTATAAGGGCACGCTGCATAGCCACGGAACGCTGCCGCCAACAGCTGCCAGCCTTGGCCGGCGTGTCTCGTCATCTTGTGACTTGGTTGTGTGTGGCCGCTCGCCTTTTATCAGCGTTAATTTTGGGCCCTTGGTGACCTTTTGTCCTCGTGCTCGGCGGCTGTGTTTGCGAAGCTGTTCGTTTCCATACCAGCCATTGCGATGCTGCTCTACACGAAGCGCGCGCAGCACACGAAGAACTGGCGCTCCGTAGGAAAGTGGACTCGCCCTGCGACAGTGGGATGTTACAGTCTCTGTGGTAGGCCGTTGTCCTGGGTGCCTGTAGCAGCCAAAAAGATCTCCATTGTGTGAGGTGTCAGATGTGACTTTTGCATGGCCGCTTGGTAGTTGGTACAAAATAGAATACGTACGTAGAAAACCAGCGAAAAGGACGAATTCACAAGGAGGAGAAGTACACAGGACAACGCTGGAAACACAACTGAAAATTCTTTACTTGGTGAATCGCCAACATCAGAACAGGGCGAACATGCGCGAGAGCACCGCAAACGCTATCAAAACAGCAAACACAAAACTGATTAAGCGAGCGAAGGTTGCATGTGGCAACCTATGTCCCATTCATGAAAGTGTACTCTTTTGCCGTGAACCTAACAGAGCTGTCGCTGACGCATTCATTTCCTAACTCCTTGATTTTAAAAGCTTCTAAGAGTTCTCGTTCTATCTGTGTTTTGCCGCGGCTGATGATTTTGACATTATGGAACAGAGGGGTGCAGTCTTTGCAGTGGTTGCAATGTCTTGGAAGGTTTGCTGTGTTGCCTGGCTGCAGTGAAGTGCGGTGCTGCCTCATACGGTCGTTGACGCATTGACCCGTTTGACCTATGTAGGCCTTGCCACAGTACAGTGGGAGCGGTTGTGCATTTGGTGAACATGCTCTGGTGTTTAACATTACATTTCTTTTTTGTGCTAATTTTTGAGATACGTGAACAAAGCGACGACAGTTTGGTGGGCGCAGAAAAGATTACCTTAACACCGTATTTCATGGCTACCTTTTTAACGTTATGTGAGACTTTATGTAGGTATGGCATTACAGCAGGTCTGTATTCTTCACTAGGCGTTTCATCTCTTTTGTACTGTGACTTAAATTTACTCGTCAAGGTCTCAGCAATAGAAACGAGGATGTCCTCAGGGTAGCCCGCTGACCTCAAGCGGTCAAGTTGCGCTAAGAAACTCTTTTGCATATTGTGTGTACAAGACCTGCGCAGAGCATTACCGAGACAAAGGTTGGCAATGCCTCTCTTCACAAGTTTGGAATGTGAGGAGGAGTAGGGCCTGCTGCAATGCCATACCTGCATAAAGTCTCACATAACGTTAAAAAGGTAGCCATGAAATACGGTGTTAAGGTAATCTTTTCTGCGCCCACCAAACTGTCGTCGCTTTGTTCACGTATCTCAAAAATTAGCACAAAAAAGAAATGTAATGTCAAGCACCAGAGCATGTTCACCAAATGCACAACCGCTCCCACTGTATTGTGGCAAGGCCTACATAGGTCAAACGGGTCAATGCGTCAACGACCGTATGAGGCAGCACCGCACTTCACTGCAGCCAGGCAACACAGCAAATCTTCCAAGACATTGCAACCACTGCAAAGACTGCACCCCTCTGTTCCATCAGTAATGTCAAAATCATCGGCCGCGGCAAAACACAGATAGAACGAGAACTCTTAGAAGCTTTTAAAATCAAGCAGTTAGGAACTGAATGCGCTTCAGGGACAGCTCTGTTAGGTTCACGGCAAAAGAGTACACTTTCATGAATGGGACATAGGTTGCCACATGCAACCTTCGCTCGCTTAATCAGTTTTGTGTTTGCTGTTTTGATAGCGTTTGTGGTGCTCTTGCGCATGTTCGCCCTGTTCTGATGTTGGCGATTCACCAAGTAAAGAATTTTCAGTTGTGTTTCCAGCGTTGTCCTGTGTACTTGTCCTCTTTGTGAATGCGTCCTTTTCGCTGGTTTTCTACGTACCACGCACCAACTGGCCCAACAAGCTACGCTTCTCCAATACAAAAGAGAATGCTCCACTGGCAACTATTTCTTGGCATCTGCAATAGGACGGAGTGACTGTGCGTTGTGTTGACTATACCGAGTGAACATAAAACACACAAGTAATGCATGATAACTATTTGTGTTATCGTGACGCAATGCCACTATCAACGTGAACTTGGCAGTGCTTTATTGAGTAAAATATGACGAACAAGTCTTACGTGCTGTGGAAATTGGTGATTTTGAAGTGTGGACATCTTTACATTTCTCTAAAAGTTGGCGAACGCTTTGGAAAAAATGGAAGTTGGGCGAGTTGGTATGCGCTCATTTTGGGTGGAAAAACAGCGCGAAAGGGACGGAAGACAAAGATAAAGGAAACCACACGAACTAGCGCTGACTCACAACTATTTTTTATTCAGAAAAAACAGACATTTATAGTTAAAAAAAGTCACGTGACCTGACGTCGCCCGCGCACATGCCCAGAGTACAACATTTTAAGAACTACATCATGAGTCAATAATAAAAACCTTACAACACGATTTCAGAACACCATGACTAACCGAAAATACACGAGACAGCCCGAAACAATAACAAAAGCACTAAAAAAACAAAAAAATGGCTGAGGCTTAACTTGGTTAACCCTGGTCAGATGCGAAGCATATTGATGGCTAGGCTTGGTAATACATGGCTTTCCTTGGTTGAATACTTGGTCATTTTAATACAACCACTAGAAGCCTTCGTCGTGGGGGAAGACAACGGCATGGCTACAGCGGAACGCCGACTAACACCGAGACGCGCGTTGGGTGGGCGCCTGAATTGCCACGGAAGCCGCGTCCGCCGGCCCGGTGGAGCGAGCGTTTCACCTACACCGAGTGTGAACGCGCGTTCGAAATGCGCGGGAATGCCGCTCGAGGACATTCCGGAGTCTGTGCGATGGCAACGTTCTCCCTCTCCCAGCGCGTGACGGCGATCTGTCGTGACGTCATGTGTCACGTGTTATGTCACGTGGTGTGTCGTCACTGTACCACGTGGTCTGCACGGCGTGCAACCACAGCGACGGCGCGAGGTGGACCCTCATCTTCCTCGGTCCTGACGTCATGTGTCACGTGGTATGTCACGTGGTGTGACGTTACTATACCACGTGGTGTGTACGGCGTGTAACCACGGCGAAGGGCTGTAGTGTACCTCCGTCTTACTCTGTCGTGACGTCATGTGTCACGTGGTATGCCACGTGGTGTGACGTCACTGCACCACGTGGTGTGCACGGCGTGTAACCACGGCGAAGGGCTGTAGTGTACCTCCGTCTTCCTCTGTCGTGACGTCATGTGTCACATGGTGTGCACGGCGCATAACCACGGCGAAGGGCTGTAGTGTACCTCCGTCTTCCTCTGTCGTGACGTCATGTGTCACGTGGTATGTCACGTGGTGTGACGTCACTGTACCACGTGGTGTGCACGGCGCGTAACCACGGCGAAGGGCTGTAGTGTACCTCTAGTAATATGCTTCGCATAAAAAATCACGTGTTGTCAAGAAACGAGAGCTCTTTATCTACCATCAATAAGGAAGCCTGACTGACGCATTCATCCCGTCTTTTCCGAATATGATATGCCTCAGTGAGCTCCCTTGTTGTCTTATCTTTATGGCGAAATAAAATGCGTGTGTGCGCGACTACAGGCCTGCATACTTTATTTTCATACTTGCAAGCTTTGCAGCGCGCTTTTAGATGTGAATAGTTAGAGTCCGAAAGTGAACGAAGATGCTCCCTCAGTCGAATATTCATACATCGGCTGGTCTGTCCTATATATACTTTTTTTACACGAAAGAGGAAGTTCATACACAACTGAACATGCGCACTGTACACATCTTGATCTATATGAAACCAAACAACGAAAAAGGCTGATTCATGGCGGTTCCCTATCGATGCGGCAAACCCCCCCCCCCCCCCCCCCCCCGCCAACTTGTGTGGCGCAGAAAACACCACATTCACGTCAAATACGTCAAATCTGCCCGCCACCTTTTTTAGATTATGAGCCGTTCGGTGCACATACGGAATAACTGCAATTTTTAAAGCGAAAGCTTTACTACTTGCACTTTCAGCCTTTGCCGTGGCGCCGCGGTGACACCGTTGACCTTTAGTTGGCCTCTGTGTGACATCACGCCGAAGAGAAGGGCGCTGCAAAAAAGAGCGCTAAAAGAGCGCTGCAAAGCTTGCAAGAATGAAAATAAGAAAGTATGCAGACCTTTAGTCTGCCTACTAGGCACACATTTTGTTTCGTTATAAAGATAAGACGACAAGGGAGCTCAGTGAGGCATATCATATTCAGAAAAGACGGGATGAATGCGTCAGTCAGGCTTCTTTATTGATGGTAGATAAAGAGATCTTGTTTCTTGCCAACACGTGATTTTTTTTGTTTTTTTAGTGCTTTTGTTTTTGTTTCGGGCTGTCTCGCGTTTATTCGGTTAGTCATCGTGTTCTGAAATCGGGTCGTAAGGCTTTTATTATTGACTCATGATGTAGTTCTTAGACTGTTGTACTCTGGGCATGTGCGCGGGCGTCGTTAGGTCATGTGACTTTTTTAAGCATGAAATGCTTTTAGCGCCCGTTGTCGGCAGTGTGGTGACGTCACGCCGAGACCGAGAGCCATCATCCGGGCACTGAATTCCACTCATCCGGGCTCTGAAACGAGAACATCCGGGCACCGTACGAGACTTATCGAGATTCAATGAGACTCTATAAGCCCTCCTACGGGACCGGCATACAAGCGCCAGTTGCTTTCCAAACGAGTCACAAAAAATAACTGCTGCCAGTGTCTTCTCAATGTTTATCAAGATATCAGTCGAGCTGTGCATTTGATAATGCACGGAATTATAATTTCCGATTTCTAATAACGCGTGCAAAAAGCACATAGATGCCACAATACACTTAGTTGTCATACGTGATCTGTTGGGGGCTTTGCGAGAAAGCCGCTTAGAGAAATTTAGCTCCCGTTGTCGGCAGTGTGGTGACGTCACGCCGAGACCGAGAGCCGACATCCGGGCACTGAATTCCACTCATCCGGGCACTGAAACGAGAGCATCCGGGCACCGTACAAGATTTAACGAGACTCTCTAAGCCCTCCTAGAGGACCGGCATACAAGCGTCGGTAGCTTCGCGCCGAACGGGTGGTGGCGTTCCTCTCTTCCTGTACGGTGCGGTTCGGGTGTCCACCGAGATGACAGAGAACTACTGCGCCATTTTCTTTCCTCAAAACGCGTTGCGTTCAAAGGGGAAGGCATCGCGCCGAACGGGTGGTGGCGTTCCTCCCTTTCTTTACGGTGTGCTTCGGGTGTCCACCGAGATGACAGAGATATTACTGCGTCATTTCCTTTCCTCAAAAAGCCTTGCGTTCAAAGGGCAAGGCATCGCGCCGAACGGTTGGTGGCGTTCCTCCCTTCCTTTACGGTGTGGTTCGGGTGTCCACCGAGATGACAGAGAATTACTGCGTCATTTCCTTTCCTCAAAAAGCCTTGCGTTCAAAGGGAAGGCATCGCGCCGAACGGGTGGTGGCGTTCCTCCCTTTCTTTACGGTGTGCTTCGGGTGTCCACCGAGATGACAGAGAATTACTGCGTCATTTCCTTTCCTCAAAAAGCCTTGCGTTCAAAGGGGAAGGCATCGCGCCGAACGGGTGGTGGCGTTCCTCCCTTTCTTTACGGTGTGCTTCGGGTGTCCACCGAGATGACAGAGAATTACTGCGTCATTTCCTTTCCTCAAAAAGCCTTGCGTTCAAAGGGGAAGGCATCGCGCCGAACGGGTGGTGGCGTTCCTCCCTTTCTTTACGGTGTGCTTCGGGTGTCCACCGAGATGACAGAGAACTACTGCGCCATTTTCTTTCCTCAAAAAGCGTCGCGTTCAGAGGTCAAGGCATCGCGCCGAACGGGTGGTGGCGTTCCTCCCTTCCTATATCCACCGAGATGACGGAGAATTACTGCGCAATTTCCTTTCCTCAAAAAGCGTCGCGTTCAGAGGTCAAGGCATCGCGCCGAACGGGTGGTGGCGTTCCTCCCTTCCTATATCCACCGAGATGACGGAGAATTACTGCGCAATTTCCTTTCCTCAAAAAGCGTCGCGTTCAGAGGTCAAGGCATCGCGCCGAACGGGTGGTGGCGTTCCTCCCTTCCTATATCCACCGAGATGACGGAGAATTACTGCGCAATTTCCTTTCCTCAAAAAGCGTCGCGTTCAGAGGTCAAGGCATCGCGCCGAACGGGTGGTGGCGTTCCTCCCTTCCTATATCCACCGAGATGACGGAGAATTACTGCGCAATTTCCTTTCCTCAAAAAGCGTCGCGTTCAGAGGTCAAGGCATCGCGCCGAACGGGTGGTGGCGTTCCTCGCTTCCTATATCCACCGAGATGACGGAGAATTACTGCGCAATTTCCTTTCCTCAAAAAGCGTCGCGTTCAGAGGTCAAGGCATCGCGCCGAACGGGTGGTGGCGTTCCTCCCTTCCTATATCCACCGAGATGACGGAGAATTACTGCGCAATTTCCTTTCCTCAAAAAGCGTCGCGTTCAGAGGTCAAGGTATCGCGCCGAACGGGTGGTGGCGTTCCTCCCTTCCTATATCCACCGAGATGACGGAGAATTACTGCGCAATTTCCTTTCCTCAAAAAGCGTCGCGTTCAGAGGTCAAGGCATCGCGCCGAACGGGTGGTGGCGTTCCTCCCTTCCTATATCCACCGAGATGACGGAGAATTACTGCGCAATTTCCTTTCCTCAAAAAGCGTCGCGTTCAGAGGTCAAGGCATCGCGCCGAACGGGTGGTGGCGTTCCTCCCTTCCTATATCCACCGAGATGACGGAGAATTACTGCGCAATTTCCTTTCCTCAAAAAGCGTCGCGTTCAGAGGTCAAGGCATCGCGCCGAACGGGTGGTGGCGTTCCTCGCTTCCTATATCCACCGAGATGACGGAGAATTACTGCGCAATTTCCTTTCCTCAAAAAGCGTCGCGTTCAGAGGTCAAGGCATCGCGCCGAACGGGTGGTGGCGTTCCTCCCTTCCTATATCCACCGAGATGACGGAGAATTACTGCGCAATTTCCTTTCCTCAAAAAGCGTCGCGTTCAGAGGTCAAGGCATCGCGCCGAACGGGTGGTGGCGTTCCTCGCTTCCTATATCCACCGAGATGACGGAGAATTACTGCGCAATTTCCTTTCCTCAAAAAGCGTCGCGTTCAGAGGTCAAGGCATCGCGCCGAACGGGTGGTGGCGTTCCTCGCTTCCTATATCCACCGAGATGACGGAGAATTACTGCGCAATTTCCTTTCCTCAAAAAGCGTCGCGTTCAGAGGTCAAGGCATCGCGCCGAACGGGTGGTGGCGTTCCTCCCTTCCTATATCCACCGAGATGACGGAGAATTACTGCGCAATTTCCTTTCCTCAAAAAGCGTCGCGTTCAGAGGTCAAGGCATCGCGCCGAACGGGTGGTGGCGTTCCTCGCTTCCTATATCCACCAAGGTGACGGAGAATTACTGCGCAATTTCCTTTCCTCAAAAAGCGTCGCGTTCAGAGGTCAAGGCATCGCGCCGAACGGGTGGTGGCGTTCCTCGCTTCCTATATCCACCGAGATGACGGAGAATTACTGCGCAATTTCCTTTCCTCAAAAAGCGTCGCGTTCAGAGGTCAAGGCATCGCGCCGAACGGGTGGTGGCGTTCCTCCCTTCCTATATCCACCGAGATGACGGAGAATTACTGCGCAATTTCCTTTCCTCAAAAAGCGTCGCGTTCAGAGGTCAAGGCATCGCGCCGAACGGGTGGTGGCGTTCCTCCCTTCCTATATCCACCGAGATGACGGAGAATTACTGCGCAATTTCCTTTCCTCAAAAAGCGTCGCGTTCAGAGGTCAAGGCATCGCGCCGAACGGGTGGTGGCGTTCCTCGCTTCCTATATCCACCGAGATGACGCAGAATTACTGCGCAATTTCCTTTCCTCAAAAAGCGTCGCGTTCAGAGGTCAAGGCATCGCGCCGAACGGGTGGTGGCGTTCCTCGCTTCCTATATCCACCGAGATGACGGAGAATTACTGCGCAATTTCCTTTCCTCAAAAAGCGTCGCGTTCAGAGGTCAAGGCATCGCGCCGAACGGGTGGTGGCGTTCCTCCCTTCCTATATCCACCGAGATGACGGAGAATTACTGCGCAATTTCCTTTCCTCAAAAAGCGTCGCGTTCAGAGGTCAAGGCATCGCGCCGAACGGGTGGTGGCGTTCCTCGCTTCCTATATCCACCGAGATGACGGAGAATTACTGCGCAATTTCCTTTCCTCAAAAAGCGTCGCGTTCAGAGGTCAAGGCATCGCGCCGAACGGGTGGTGGCGTTCCTCGCTTCCTATATCCACCGAGATGACGGAGAATTACTGCGCAATTTCCTTTCCTCAAAAAGCGTCGCGTTCAGAGGTCAAGGCATCGCGCCGAACGGGTGGTGGCGTTCCTCCCTTCCTATATCCACCGAGATGACGGAGAATTACTGCGCAATTTCCTTTCCTCAAAAAGCGTCGCGTTCAGAGGTCAAGGCATCGCGCCGAACGGGTGGTGGCGTTCCTCCCTTCCTATATCCACCGAGATGACGGAGAATTACTGCGCAATTTCCTTTCCTCAAAAAGCGTCGCGTTCAGAGGTCAAGGCATCGCGCCGAACGGGTGGTGGCGTTCCTCGCTTCCTATATCCACCGAGATGACGGAGAATTACTGCGCAATTTCCTTTCCTCAAAAAGCGTCGCGTTCAGAGGTCAAGGCATCGCGCCGAACGGGTGGTGGCGTTCCTCGCTTCCTATATCCACCGAGATGACGGAGAATTACTGCGCAATTTCCTTTCCTCAAAAAGCGTCGCGTTCAGAGGTCAAGGCATCGCGCCGAACGGGTGGTGGCGTTCCTCCCTTCCTATATCCACCGAGATGACGGAGAATTACTGCGCAATTTCCTTTCCTCAAAAAGCGTCGCGTTCAGAGGTCAAGGCATCGCGCCGAACGGGTTGTGGCGTTCCTCCCTTCCTATATCCACCGAGATGACGGAGAATTACTGCGCAATTTCCTTTCCTCAAAAAGCGTCGCGTTCAGAGGTCAAGGCATCGCGCCGAACGGGTGGTGGCGTTCCTCCCTTCCTATATCCACCGAGATGACGGAGAATTACTGCGCAATTTCCTTTCCTCAAAAAGCGTCGCGTTCAGAGGTCAAGGCATCGCGCCGAACGGGTGGTGGCGTTCCTCCCTTCCTATATCCACCGAGATGACGGAGAATTACTGCGCAATTTCCTTTCCTCAAAAAGCGTCGCGTTCAGAGGTCAAGGCATCGCGCCGAACTGGCGTTCCGTGGACTGCCTGGCAGCGCTACAACACGCTGTCGCGTTCCACTCCTAAAGGCGAAGCTTAAGTAATCAATTAGCAGTTAAATAATTAGTCATTAATCAGTAATTAGTCACTAATTCGTTACTGATAAGTAATTTGTCATTACTTCGTCATCAATTATGAGTGACGTAATTCAGTTGTAACGTCACCAGTGTCACATAGCACATAGGCAAAGTGGTGCGGAAAACGCTTTCGCCTCTACGTACTTTAGACAGTTTCGAACGCGTTGCATGTAGTACATTCTTGTCAGGCCTGCGTCTCGTCGTGTCCGCGTACGCTTCGTGTTATGCCCGTAAAC
This sequence comes from Amblyomma mixtum, assembly GCF_055824585.1. Classification (NCBI taxonomy): domain Eukaryota; kingdom Metazoa; phylum Arthropoda; class Arachnida; order Ixodida; family Ixodidae; genus Amblyomma; species Amblyomma mixtum. The sequence continues at coordinate 65,951,032 of NC_143021.1, read as the reverse complement.
ATTTCATGCTTACTCTACTCTCGGTTACGGGAGAGGTAGAGATTTTTAACTATAAATGTCTATTTTTTCTGAATAAAAAATAGCTGTGAGTCAGCGCTTGTCCGCGTGGTGTCCTTCATCTTTGTCTTCCGTCCTTTTCGCGCTGTTTTTTTCCAACAAAAGGAAAAATATATGTAACCGAATCTCTCGCAACGTGAACGCTACCTTGAAGGTTTACACTAGTTTCATGTTACTCAGCGCTGAAAACCAACTGAAATAGTGTTTCTTCACAGTGAGTTCTACAGATATTCTGAGATCCTGTTGTCTTGACACAGCCTTCTTATACTGCATTATTATTGTAAATAAGTGAAGAGAGTGTTGTGCGCCACGTGCCGAGACCTGCATGCTTTGGGGAATTTTGATGCCTAAATGCTGTTTCTATTTGTGCGTGTGTCACAGAGCAGTCTTTAATGAGCTGTGGCACCGAAACCTCTCCAGGCGACCTCTTGGAGCAAGTGCTTGCTTGAGCGTTTCCTCTGACAATAAGCTCACTATTTGTAGGGTAGAGAGCTCGGCCAGTTGGTACAAAGTGATAACGAAAGACACCAGCGGAAGGACGCAGACACAGAGAGGGACACTGGACGACGCTGGACTTGCAACTGATTTATTCGCAGGAAACACACAGATAAATACCCTTCAACAAAGTGTGCCAGCACATGCGCACGCCATACATCACACATATGAAAAAAAAACCCAAAATAGAAAATAAAAATGCCCATCACTGCATGCTGAGTTATCTAGAGGTTCTCCAAAGCGCTTAAGAAGCGATACTCTTTTTGATACAATATCGCAGACGTGTCACTAACACAATTATCATCGTTCTTAATGATGTGATATGTCTCCAAAATTTTGCGTTGGATTTTGTTTTGCCCCTACCCAGAATGGTGGTGTTCTTAAACCAAGGATGGCAATGATGCTCCCGGCAGTGTCTAGGCAGCCTATTCCCATCTTCAGAAGGGATCTATCTGTCGGATCCGTCTGTTTCGCCTTAACTGTTTTCAGACGCTTTTCAGAACCTTTCATGTTCTCGTAGCCGGACGTTCAGGCACCGTTGCCTTTGGCCCACAAATGTCTTTCCGCAAGATAAAGGCTCACAATAAACGACTGGTGTTGCTCAGGGAACGTACTTAAATTCGTGATTTATAGTACACTGCGAATTTTTGGTCTTCCCAGTGCGCCTGCACAAACCAGACAGTTTACGTGGGGCTGAAAATGCAACTTCAACACCTTGGCGATTGGCGACTTTCTTGATGTTGTGCGAAAGCGAACGCACGTACGGCATAACTTCACATTTTCCCCTTCTTTTTCTATCTGCCGGATCCTTCTGTTTCGCCTTAACTGTTGTCAGACGCTTTTCAGAAATAGCCTTTGTTAGGTGCGTAGGGAAACCCGCTTCTTTCAAACGTTGTTCCTGCTGCAGAAAGCAATCCTGCATGGTGTGATAACAGCTTTTCTGCAATGCGTTCTTAAGACACAGGCTGGCTATGCCTCTCTTGGTTATCTCTGAATGGCGTAAACTGTATGGTATCAAGGCGTCCTTTGTTCGCGGAGCATAGTTCCAACAAAGATGCCCGTTGTTATGAAAGTTTATATTGATATGTAAAAACGTAATGGTGTTGCGGTCTGGTAGTTCATGGGTGAAACTTAAGGCGTTAGAGCATGACCTAAAACTGTCCAAAATGTTGGCAGCTACATCCTGTAGATTGTCATTCCGTGAAACATTTGAAAATACCAAAAAGTTATCGACATACCTGAAAACCTTCGTTACACGGTTCTCATCCAATCTTTCTTTTAGCATGCTGTCAAAACGAGCCAGGTAGATGTGGGTTAAAATTGGCGCCACGCTATAACCTATGGAAATTCTTTTCTCCTGCCCATATACGTCACCATTAAAGTAAATCATTGTCGTGGATAGGTAGGCCTTGAGATGTTCCAAAAAAAAAAACCCTACCGAACATCCACATATGTTTTGGTACCGCACCGGATTCTTCGATGAGGTCCCGCACCGCCTGAAATAGTTCACCATGGGGCACCGAGCAGTACTAGTAAAGCTCCTCGATGTCAATAGGGATAGCTGACCTTGCTTCAAGGGTGCCTTGCTGCAGTGCAGAAGTCAGATCCAGAGAGCTTTTTAATACGAATGGGTCATATGGCTGAAGGGTGGAAAGTTTGCTCTTTAAAAATTGTCTGACGACCTTTTGCCAAGTTTTGCGCTCGGTAATGATAGTCCTCAGGCGGCAGTCAGCTTTGTGTGTTTTAGCTGTAAAGAACACACTGAGCTGGTTGCCTTCACATGAACTGACTGCTTTTTCAAGGTTCTAGAAGTTCAGCTGGTGGAGAAGGCTCACGATCTCTGCTTCTGCTCATGCTGGCCTTCTTCTTTACAGCAACCAACGCTTTTTCATTGAAGGCGTCATTTGGCAAAACGACAAAGCTTCCTTCCTTGTCAGACTGCAGTAGCGTCAAGCCTTCAGCCTGGAAGTAGCTGAAGATGGGAAGCAGTAGTTTGTCGGCCTTATCTTTTTAGTTTTTGTCTAGCTGTGCCAGAAGAGGGCAGTCAGCTTCCTCTGAAATGCGCCCAGTCCTCTCTTCTGAAGGTGCTTTGTCTGCGATGTGGCTACTACGTCTATCATCACATGGCCAGCAACTTGGGGTGCTAAGCTGTACTTCGGACCTCTCCGAAGAATGTCGTCATAGGTGGGTGGAAGCCTTGCGCCATGCAGATAGGTGAATGAACATCAATTTCAGCAAAGCAGTTCTCATGTCTCACCAACCGCCTATCACCTTCTAATTACGACTATGCATCACTGCAAAGAGTACATGAATATAAATATCTTGGCGTCTTTTTTCTCACAATATGACATGGTCAGTCAAAACACATCGATTAAATCACAGCCAAAGCTCTTAAAAAGGCAGGTTACTTGAGGCGCACAGTACGGGATGCTCCTAAAGAGGCCAAATTCCTCATGTACAAAACTCTAATTCGCCGTATACTTGAAAACGCTTATAATGTTTGGAATCCCTACAAGCAATGCGGCATTGATCAAATAGAATCTGTGCAACGAAAAGCTGTAAGATTTATTTTCCGCCGCTACGACTTTCATTTTTCGTCGGACATCTACCACATGGTGTGGGCGTGCCCCTCCAACCCTGCTTTTACTCCAAACCCAAACCCCACCCGGGAGGACTGGGAGGCGACCCTACTCGCCTGTTGCGACCTGAAAGCCCAAAAGGCGATGGTCGAACGAGCTATGGCGGCAGCGGAAGCCACTGGGGTCCCGTACTAGGGACTCCACCTAGTGTTTGTAAGGGGAAGGGCACTAAGCCTGACTCCAGAGCAACCTCCATGTAACTCCCTCTTTTCAGAGGAAATAAACGTTTTTACCACCACCCTCATCTGCGATGTCTTCCCTAAACTTAAGCCCGCTCACATCCCGCCGGAAAACTGAGTCCTGAAAATTTCTTCACTCAGGAGTCCATTCTGCTAATTGCCTTTCAGAGGGTAAACACATATCGTTTTCAAAACCATCTGCAACCAGGAGCTATCACGATCGTAATATCCAACCTTTTGTTTGCCCACACTAATGTTTTCAGGTACAGCTCTTTTCCGCGCACTGTGGAGAGTTGGAACTCTTTGCATGGCAACATTCGTGCATTATCAATTTCTGATCCTGCGTCGGCAATTGCGTCGTACATTGCATGGTGTTGTTTTCAGTTTTTATCTTTGTAATCGTTGTCATGTACCCTTTTATGCGTGGAAATGTTCCACATTTTATGTAGCCACTCCTGCTATAGCCCCTAGAATGGGGCTGCAGTATATTCAAATATATAAATAAAATAAATAAATAAATAAATAAAAGATAGCTTTCTGCAGCAAGAACAATGTTTGAAAGAAGCGGGTTTCCCTGCGCACCGAACAAAGGCTATTTCCGAAAAGCGTCTGAAAACAGTTAAGGCGAAACAGACGGATCCGGCAGATAGAAAAAGGAGGGAAAAATGTGAAGTTATGCCGTACGTGCATTCACTTTCGCACAACATCAAGAAAGTCGCCCATCGCCAAGGTGTTGAAGTTGTATTTTCAGCCCCACGTAAACTGTCTAGTTTGTGCAGGCGCATTGGGAAGATCGAAAGTTCGCAGTGTACTATAAATCACGAGTTTAATTACGTTCCCTGCGCAACACCAGTCGTTTATTGTGTGCCTTTATCTTGCGGAAAGATATATGTGGGCCAAAGACAACGGTGCCTGAACGTCCGGCTACGAGAACATGAAAGGTCCGTGCCTTCTGAAGATGGGAATAGGCTGCCTAGACACTGCCGAGAGCATCATTGCCATCCTTTGTTTAAGAACACCACCATTCTGGGTAGGGGCAAAACAAAATGCCAACGCGAAATTTTGGAGGAATATCACATCATCAGAAACGATGATAACTGCGTTAGTGACACGTCTGTGATATTGTATCAAAAAGAGTATTACTCTTGAGCGCTTTCGATAACCTCTAGATAACTCAGCATGCAGGGATGGACATTTTTATTTTCTATTTTGGGGTTTTTTCTCCTTATGCGTCATGTATGGCGTGCGCATGTGCTGGCATACTTTGTTGAAGGGTAATTATCTCTGTGTGTTTCTGCGAATAAATCAGCTGCAAGTCCAGCGTCGTCCAGTGTCCCTCTCTGTGTCTGCGTTCTTCCGCTGGTGTCTTTCGTTATCACTATTTGTATTTCGTCACTGTCCCGCACCTCCTCTTGCTGCTTAATTGTGTGAGCGCTTGATTGTGTTTTATTCGGTCTGCTGGCTTTTGAGTATTCAATACTGAAACTGGAAAAACGGGCGCCATTACCCGGTTCCCCCTGCCCCTCTCGAGAGAGGAAGGGTGGTGGAGGGTACTCGCGGGGAGAGGTGCGGGATTGGAGTGAGCGGGCCCTACAAGCTCTAACGTATATGTTCAACGGCATCAGAACATTCGTTCGTTATAACTGCGACTGTTACAAGCTGGTTCGATTGTGTCACGCAACTAATCTTTGGGTCGACCATCTTTAAGCTTAATTTGTTATATCATTCTTATTCATGCCCTCCGTTGATACGCCATGTACAATATTTTTCATGTATTTTTTAAACTATTCGCATCATCCAATTATTCAAGGCCTCAGAACAGAATTCAATGTAATTCCATACAGTTAGCAGTTTTCTCCGAATCACTGAAACTGTAGTCTTAAGTGAAGGGTTTCGGCGTTTCTAAAATAATCAATCTCGTCGTCTGCATTCGCTCTCGCAGTTTTCTGTAGCCTTGTACTGCCTGCTAACGTCTACTTATCAAAACTGTCATTCAACTTTGAAGCAGCTAATGACCATGCCTCATGGAATGCGCAAGATACTGAGTGGCAGCGTAGCTTCCTTAGACGCCAATACGTTCAAAACACAGCGGCGTGGGGTGCGGACCGCCTTCGGAGTGAGTGCCATACGACTAAACATTGACGTTATAATTAGAACACAAAAACGCTACGCCATAGCCAGGCGTTCTTCAGAAAGGTGTTTTTCACAAAGAAAGAAGACACGACGAGTGCAGACTGCCGGCGCTATTTTTAGAAAATCAGTTCTCATTCAGTTTTTTTCCTTCGTCCTCGCCTCGTGTGCCGCGCTGAATGTCAAGATGTTGAAGTACCATCAGCTATTCTCTTAACCCCCGAAGGGTACAGTTCTAAGAGATTGACTGCCTCTTTGGGAGCTGTTTTCGAGAACAATGAGATAAGACCTAATGGCATTAATCGATATTTGCTCGTATAAAAAGCAGAAATAGTGCAAGTTTTTTTCAGTCACAATTAATTATTCGAAAACTAAATCTCATAACAGTGGCGCAAAGATGTTGCAGAAGTAGCCCACGAGACAAGTGTGCGATTTCACGCATGCAGGGTGTGATGAGCCAGCCGCCTGCTGTGCATAAGTAGCAGGAGTGCGGTAAACAGTGCTCCATCTGCCCAGTGAAATTAGACTTGCCTTTGAGAGTACACGAAGGGCAGATATTTTCATTAATTGGACATTTGTGTCGGTGGCACCTTAACTGCCTCAAAGTGGGAAGTAATGTTTTGCGGGTGACATAATCCGGGGGTGTACTATAAAAAAAAAAAAAAACTTTTTACGGTTTGCAATATTTCGGTCATCTGGCCTTTAAGGGGGGCCCGATCGCCAAGGCGGCCTCTTGATTCCTGCTCCGGAGACCCCCCTGACCCTCTGCCACGACGACACCTGACCCCCCTGCCGCGACGCCATGCGAGGTTAAACCGCTTTATTCTTAAGAACTGGCGCGAGTCTGTACGTCCTATCGCAGACCGAACTGTTGGTGGCGTATGATCGCCGCGATGAAGACCTGATTAGGGCAGCGAAGCGGCGTGCGGGGGGATTCCTGCGGGAGCGTTGCTGGAGCGCGGTCACGCATTCGGCGGACAGCACCAGGAGCAGGATGCACAGCCTTTGTCAAAAGTTCGGAGCCCAGGGGGTTTGCTTCTGAAGCACACTATCTGGTTCGTAATGCATCTCTAGCGCTCTAAATTTGCTGAAGGTAAGAAGATTTCTGATCCTGCCTGCTCCAATGGGTGGGACTACCACGAATGTTACAGGAGTCCCACTGCGAGGCTTAGAAGCAAACCCCCTGGGCTCCAAACTCTCCAAGCTCTAAACCGTACCGGGACGAAGAGCGCAGATGGAAGTGACATTGGCGCTACGAAAGCAGCCAGGTTTCATGTAGAGTTTCAAGCCCCATATCGCTACCTCTTCATCTCATCCGCGTCTGACTGTGCTTTCTGCTTAGGTCTTTTTAACTGCCCTTTCGACTTTGTATCTTTGTTTTGTCGCGCCCAGGTCTAGCGCCTGTTTTCTTGTAGCCTAAGCCTAGCACTGTCCAGAGATGTGGCGCATCTATGGCGCAGAGATGTAGCGCATCTATTTGTTCTGCGATGTGCCCCTTGTGGAGCGATGTTTTGGTTCGGAATGAAAGGGTCTATTTTGTGCCGACTGTGGGTGTGTCACTCGTCACAGGGACCCCGTTTCCTGGAAGGCGAGGCCTTCAGAGCACTGGCAGTGCGTCTCAGATATAACAAATAATCACGGCCGCATAACTCGGTTAGAGAGAACGAGGAGGCGCCGTCAGTTCGGCCCCGCCGACTTTTTACATTCGCTTCTACGAAAAATAGCAAATGCGGTTACAGAGCGTCGCCTAGACTCTGTAATAACCTCGCTTTTTTCTCGAAACGATGTGGCGGCTCAAAAAGCAATAAAAAAGGTGACACGCATACAAGGCAAACAGAACAGCCCCTTTTCACCAGATTGTTGAGTCATAACCGCATACCTTGAAAGGCGATGCCTCCGCTGGTGGAAAGCACAGCCTCTGCTTTGCTTACGAGCATGAACGGCTGTGACCAGCGTCTGCCATTTTTCACCATAAGCCTCCCAAGCCGCAATGTTTTGGCAGCTGCTTGTGTAACACGCACAACGCAGCGGGCAGGATGACGCGGGACTTTCTTTTTTTTTTTTAAGACAAGTGTGCAAGCAGGCACAAGTTTAGGTGGGGAAGATCAGCGACTTATCCCGAAACTCTGAAAGCTGCCTTACCTCATTAAGGAAGACTTCACCGCAGTGAGGCTCCCTCATGTAAATCTGAAAGCACTCTTACTGAGGAGCCCTTAGCAAAGTCGTCCTTAGTGCATCCTCTGAGCAAGGCAGCTAGTATCTGCCTTTGCGCGTCCTTTCGCCGCTCCTGGCTCTGGAGGAATGCTTCACCTCACTACGTATGCCGCAAGTGACTGCATGCTCGCGTGGGCGGCGAGACGCGACGCAAGGACGCGAGCCCGGCGTGGGCGCACTTGAGCAGTCGGAAAAAAATGGCAGCGTGTACTGACCGCTACGCGGGCGACTGCACGCAATTTTTTAGCCGTGCTTGTGAATTTGCATTCGATAAGTGTACCTGTGTACTCCAACAGCTAGGTCGCTTCGCTACGCCGTGAATCCACTGGAAGTGTACTCAGAGGATGAATTTGCGTTCAGATTCCGCATCGGTGCGGCTCGGTCACACTTCTGCATTCGGCGGCGAGAGCGAGCGAAATCCGCCGCCGCCGAAATGTTGCCTCGTTCACAGATCCCGGCCACCACGTCGCCGCTCGTGACGTACAGAGATATATGGTTAGAAAAGAGCATAAATCGACGCTGTCCACGTACCATGAGCGTATGCGTGCTTACGCACACTAAACGCAGGTATTTTGCGGGACGTTACGCCATTTCTCACATTCCCACTTTTAGTTCAGCGAATGCAAGCAGCGACGCAATGGCATGACGATTGTCGATTATGTGGCTATTCCCTTTGTATCTGGTGGGCGAGTTTTCTGCCCAGCTAAGCCTAGTGGCGCCATCTGGTTGTTAGGACGGGAACCATTTCTGTCAACAAACCGATGGTCCTCTTAAGCCTGAAAGCGGCAGCATCATCCATCTAAATAAAAAAAAAAACTAGGCAAATTTGTCACCCGTACGTTTTCTTAGAGGCGAGATGAGACGAAGCGAAAGACCGATGCCCCATTTATGGCCACCGAACGCTTTGGAAAACGCAGTAACAACGAGAATTCAATCCGAAGCGGGGGGTCCGGCTTCGAAGGGCGCCGCCATGTTTGCCACCGCGGGAATGCAACTTCCTACTCGGCGTCCTACTGGAAAAAACTCAGGTGAGGCCCTTTCCACACAACACCCTGGGAGAAAAGTGTCGAGGAAATCACGTGGTTTTTCTCGATCGGGAGGCCGTCTTGTCCGGGCGGCTTAGCAACGGCGTTGTAGTTTCTGTTTACAAACCGGGCGGTAGCAGACGGCCGCGGCGTAGCATTTGCGGTGCAGCGTAGGCGTACTTTCCTCAACTGCTCGAGTTTGTTTTTGATCGTGCTCACAGGCTGACGTTGGCGCCGTTCACTCGCATCTCAGGCGGAATTCACTGCACAACTCTCGTTGTTGCGTGCATGGATATCAACGTGCTCGGCGACCACGATCGCACGGGCGTTTCGTCTACTGCGTAACTGGTCGGAGCCGTCGGGAGACCGCCGCTGCTCACTGATGAGCATTCGCGCTGTTCGTTCACCAGTGATTCAATACGGCGTGCGCTAGAGAGGTCGTCGGCGTATTGTGCGGACGTTTCGAGTCCTGTGCGTGCAGTGTGCGTGTGCCATTCGCGCTCCCCTCTGCATCGGCAGTGAAACCTAGTTGCTACTTATGCGTGTTCTTGCAACGCTCCAGCGAATGCGACTGGTGTTGGTATAACTGTCATTTTCGTTTTCCGACGATTGCGCTTGTTTGAGCGGCGGGGGCCATGACGTGGGCGGAGAGCGATACTGTAAAGGAAGCAGCTACGCTCGCTTTGCTCTTAGTATACAGAAACTTTGTTACATGCCCGTTTCAAGCGTGTAACGTTTGAAGCGTCTACACTCTAAGAACTGCTACTCCTGCATTAAGAGTAAAAGAGCCTCGCTACTCCTGCAGGCCTCAATCTACTCTCTCTAAAAACGAGAAAGAGTGAAAGGTCCTGTTCACTCCTCTTGACAAAAGAGTAAAATGGCATTTCCACTCCTGCATACCCCTAGGGAGTTCAGTGCTTGTTTTACTCCTCCGCCCTTACGGCCATACAATCGTAAGGGCGCGCTAGCTTCTCGGGGCCGGCCTGCCAGCCTGGATGCCGGCGTCAGAAAAATGCACTGGTATTGTTTGTTCCCGACCAAAGCTCTGGGATAGAGTATCATTAGCCAATGTCGAGTTGTTGGTAGAAGCGATAACAGCCATACAAATTTCCTCCCATAGCCGATTTGCTGCTGCTCTGGAGTTCGCCTGGCCTCTGCTATAGCTCCGCTCCTGAAGGGGTCGCGGAAACCGAGCATATATTTATTTCCCTATGACGCGGGGTTCAGAGTAAAACGGTGCCGAGGGTAGCACCTAAGTGCTGGCCAGTTTCGAAGCGCATTCAGCTACAGCATCTATGTGAAATCGGCTAGGTTTAGCGACGACAAGGGCAGCCAGCGAGCAGCGCACAGTTCGTCGCCCGGCGCGATCGCGGGCGCCGTCGTTGCCGAAAGCTCGGCTCGCTCAATGATTCGCTCCGTAGCTTGCGAATCGCGCACGCAAGGCTGGAAAATCGAGCAGCGACTGGCCTGCGATTGAGCGAGCCTTTATGCCCACGTTTGCAGCACAGGTGAACAAATGTAGCACACATGTATGCATGGAATATCGGCGGCGTTGCGGCGATTCTTAAGCTCGTCCTCGACGCCATCATCACCGTTCGGGTGGACCCGAACATATCTTTATTTCACTACGAGACATAGTTCACAATAAAACGTACTTACAATGCAAAGAGTAGCACCTCAGCGCTAGCCAGTTTCAAAGCGCTCTCAGCTCTGGCATCGAAGTGAAACCTCCTAGGCTTAGCTACGAATACGGCAGCCAGGGAGCAGGCCGAAGCTCGTCGCGCGGCGCGCTCGCGAGCAGCGTCATAGCTGAAAGCTCGGCTCGCTCAAAGATTGGCTCAGAAACTTGCGAATTGTACTCGCAAGGCTGGCAAATCGAGCAGCTAGCGGCTGGCCTGCAACTGAGCGCACGTTCGCAGTACAGGTGAACAACAATTAGCGCACGAATGCTTGGGATACCGGCTGCGTTGCGGCCACGTTAAGGCGATTCTTAAGCTCGTCCTCGACGCCATCGTCACCGTACGTGACACGCAGGCTGAGAACTTGAATTCGAGTACGTGCTAAAGTAAGCTGCTCGTATTTCTCGGAACAATCTGAACTCGAAAAGACAGTTGCTTCTGTCGGATTCCATGCATGTGGGCTCTTGCTAGTGAAAGTACACTCGAACAGGATGCGGCGAGTGCGGGCCGCTGTTGCATATAAGCTAAAGTGTGAAGCAAGTATCGTCGTAGTTCCGTAACGCAGTTGATATCACAGTAATCCGCTTGTACGGGTCACATTTAAGCTCTGTTTCATGTAGATCTCCGTCGACCACGCCAGTGTCGCGTAGAGTAATGCATCGCAGCTGCTCTTTGTCCTGCCGCTCGCGTCGAACATATCCTTGATATGGACCAGTTTGCGATACGGTGCGTTTCTTTGCCTTTTTTGTCGCATTTAAGGGATTTTCGCTGCCGTCAATCGAAATTGCATTCCGTCAACAGCGTCGTCTGCGCCGTCGTCTGCTAGGACACCCGGGGATGGGATCACAGGATCGCAGCTTCTACAAACGACATGTCAGCAAAAGTATCTAAAAGCGCTTTGGTATTCGCATTTAATAAAGAAATAAAATGAAAAAATATAATTTGTTTTTGTTGCGAACATAATTCAAATATTAGTAATAAAAAAAGCGCATTTGTAGGTTTTTTCAACGAAGCAAAACTGCAGCCGTCGTCACGTTTTGTGTTATTTGGGTTTTCGTAGCATTGTTTGAGTGCTCGTGCGGTGGACGTGTATGAAGAACACAAGTGTGTTTTGGAAACCAACGACGAGAATTACGCCCTGTCAACACTGGTGATTTTGAACGGGTAAAGCCCTGAAGAAAGGTAGCGCTACGACTTCTTGTCATCTGGAGAGGCAACGAAGAATGTGCGGTTTTGCTAAGCCTTGATGAGCCGTCTGAACGGTGAGTCCCGTGTACGTTTCTTTACTTCTGATCTCTATTCGCACGCGTTATTAGTGTGCGCCTATATAGGGATGGCAGTGCAGGCAGTCTGCGTGCGGTTGCCTCAGCTATAATGCGTTAACGCCGATTCACACGACGGTCCGTTCGCCCGCGGCCCGCGCACTACGTATTCATGCGTCACCACATTGAGAGGCGCGCTGTCGGCCGCGGCAGCGGGCGAACGGAAAATCGTGTGAATCGGCCTTTACCAGAAAAGGACGGGCGTATAGGCCGCATGGCAACTGTTGCTCCATAGTCTATCTGCGTTTAGTACTCGGGTGCCGCGGTAAATAAAAATGCCACCAGTTATCACAACAGAGTTATGCGGTCGCTTGCTAGCGCTGCGAAAAACAACAGACAGTGTTTACTACATTCCAATAGCATAGATTTGTGCTACATAGGAGAGGATGATGAGCGTGCAGTGCCACGTTAGAGAGCGCTCTTGCTAGGCCAGCTGCGGACAGACAAGGGAACTGACAACGGTCGAGTTGCCTCGCGGCTGGTGCCCGTCGGATTGATTTGTGCTACTTAGAAGATGACGATGAGCGGCAGTGCCGCGCGACAGAGCACTCGCGCTAGGCCAGCTGCCAACAGACAGTGCTCAGTGTGTGTACTCGTGGGACTAGTGCTTACGCCTTAATATTTGTCATACAATTTTTTCGGGGACAATGATCGCGTGTAAAAGGCTGGGGCATATCCCTTGCCTAGTCATTTGTAAATTTTTATCTGTGCTTCCCCATGGAACAGAATTTGACACAGTATTATGTCAAAGTTAGATCGTTCTTGCGTCTGCCCTGAGGTGTAGGTGTCGATGCTTCCTCGCCTTCAGATTTTGAGAACTGTTTGGGATGCAACTGCGCACTTATTTAGGATTTCAAGCTTTTTGCTATATCCCTCGTTTGTGCTGCCCGCTTTCAAGTCGTTCGCTATATCGGTGATGGTTTGTTATTGATTTTCACTTTCTCTTATTTATTCTTGGTTGACTGCCACCAGCTATGCTGCCGGCGATTCTCCGCGCTCGGAACTATTCCCAGGCACGAGACCCTACCCACAGACCTCCCTGCACCACACTCACCAGTTTTCTTCGGTATTTTTTTCCCTTGCTCTTACTTGCATTGCCACTAGGCAGTTTTTATTTCTGTGCAGATTTGTTAAATGCAATACCAATTTTCGTTTCATGCTGTGATGTGAGATATCGTGCTTCTTGCTAATGAATGCATGCCTTTTCCATCCTCTCATCATTTGTGCAAAGCAGACGGGTCTACTGGTCGCTACGTTCAATTTAAAAATACCTTCGGTGCTGCTGCAAAGCACCCTAGTAGTAATAAAATCCTGTGCATGCTATATTCGAATAGTTACGCTCTTTTCATCATGCATAAAAATAGTGGTATTCCAGCCTGCTCATCTTTCTATGCGGGTGTGACAGTCATGTAAATCTACTGAAAAAATGTATATCGGTTCATCACATACAATCTGTTCATTTCTTTTGTCATGGGCCCTCTCATTGCTTTTTGTGTTGCTATGTTACTACCTTATTCTAATTTATGAAGCAGTAGACAATTTCTTCTCTTGTCATTCATGACATTGTTACGGCCACTGACAACAGTTGCTCTGACATATTTTTATTTGCAGTTGCCAGCTGCCAGTATCTACTGGGCCATTCGTGCTTCCAGCTTTTGGCTGTGCTATCTCTCCTCAGCTTTTTGTGGTAGGTATTGTTTTCCAGTGATGCATACCTTACCTGCCTATTTAGAAAAATTTCGTAGACATAGGCTCACAGCCGGGTTTAGAAATGCATGCAGAGCTCTACGTGCACTTAGCAGCAGTACCTCCCTGTATAATCACATGAATCTGATCCTGAATTACATGAATGTAATTACATGATCTGTATGAAATAGTCGCTCATGAAGCTTTTGACTGCTGCTGTTAACATAATGGAATTTACACTGCTTCAGGTGCAGAGACTATTTCACACATGTTGCCTCTTATGCATATGTGCCCTCTGAAAGGGCGAACATATTCCTTTATCCCTTTAAAAAACATTGTGTTCTATCATGATGCTTTACCGGTATTTCTGGTGTATAGACCAAAATGTCACTCAGTATTGTAACATGAAGCGGGAACTCAGTTTGTCCAATGTTTTAGAGGTAACATGAAGCGGGAACTGAGTTTGTCCAATGTTTTAGGGGTCCTAAAACATTGGACCAACACAGTTCCCACTCGAGTTATTGATCACTTCGCTCTCGCCCTACCATAAGCTTGCAGTCCAGGTTGGACAAATTGATAGAGCGACTGCTCCAGTGAAGTGGTGGTTCTGAGTTCGAACACCGGACCAGGACGAATCTTTCTTTAACTACGAAGTTTCTGTGAAAGCTGTATAGCTTTCCTTTGTAGCCATTTGGCTGTGCTCGAGTGGATGTCAATGAGTAATTACTCCTTATTACAGATCTTTTGTCAACGCCAAACTGATTCAGTAGCAACAAATAGTAGAAGGGTAAAAGCATGCTGCTCCCAAAAATTCGTTAAGCATGTTATAAAATGTATGCTGTATTGTTTTAACTGCTGCAAAGAAATAACGGTGATGTTAGATGCCCAGCCCCTATTAGGTAAACATAGCTCGCAATTAACACAGTGGATGGAAAAGAAATATGGACTTCAACCCTCACGACGACCCTCACCCCAGTGGATGGATGATAATGGCTTTACCCTTTGTACCGGGCGGTAGCTTTCGCCACCTAGCCTATACTTCCCCCATTGTTAATTTAATTTTCTTTTCCCTTTCGCTCTTACAATATCTAATCTGTCTATCCTTTTACTCTAGAAATTCACGCATCCCTTCATTTCCGCCACCAATCCTCCAACCTCCCCTTCGTCAATGTCACGCTTTTCCCATCCACTCGCCCGTCCTCCCCAGTAAATCCCAGCACTATCTCTATGGTCGTTGCTCTCCCCTCTGGGAGGGCTGGGCGGAGTTCTGCGCACCTCAGAACCAAGTGTTCTATGGTCTCCGTTTCCGTTTTACATGCAGAGCACAAAATATCCACTTCTTCAAATTTGGACCTATATGTTTTTGTTCTCAGAGTCCCTGTCCTAGCCTCAAAAAGCAGTGAACTGCCCCGCGAATTATTGAATAATCGCTCTTTTTTGATGTCCTGTTTTCGTGTCCTATATATGCCTAGTGCCGATTTTTCCTGCATTCTGTCTTTCCACATCTTTCTTTCCGACTCCTTTACCTCCACTTTCACGTTAGTCTTTTGTTGCGTCCCATCCCTCACCCGTAAATACTTCGTTCTTAGCTTTCGGGTTCTATTAGTCCATTTTGTGTTAATACTTTTCATGTACAGATACTTGTACACCTTTTTTGCCCACCTTGTTTCCTCCATTTGAGTTAGTCTCTGATCATATTTCAGTTTGCTGATGGCCTCCCGAACCTCGAACGACGCCCAACCCATATCTCCCTGGACTCCCTCATTCGGAGTGTTCCCATGGGCTCCCAAGGCTAGCCTTCCTACACTTCTTTGTCTGACCTCTAGCCCTGACTGTACTTCTGATTTCATGCACAGGACTGCATTTCCAAATGTGAGGCCCGGTACCATGATTCCCTTCCATACCCCTCTAACCACCTCATACCTATTATAGTTCCATAGTGCTCTATGCTTCATAATGTCTGAATTCCTTTTTCCTTTATCCTTCAGAATCCTCTCATGCTCTTCCAGATATTTTTTTCCTTCACTTAGCCATACACCTAGATACTTATACGTACTCACATGGTCTATCATAGTGTCTTGTATTTCTAGTGGGTCTCCCTTCTCATCATTATAGACCATTATCCCTGACTTCTCTCTACTGAACTGGAGTCCTAGCTTGTTGCCCTCCTCACCACAGATTTTAACTAGTTCCTGCAGCTTATCTCGCTTGTCTGCTAGTAGAACAATGTCATCCGCATACATTAGTCCAGCCAACACTTGGTTTGTTGCCCTCCTCACCACAGATTTTAACTAGTTCCTGCAGCTTATCTCGCTTGTCTGCTAGTAGAACAATGTCATCCGCATACATTAGTCCAGCCAACACTTGGTTTACCCTCTGACCATCCTGCATATAACTCACATCAACTCCTACCCTACACTCTTCCAACCTCTTTTCCATTTGGCTCACATATACCATGAAAAGTAGAGGTGACAGTGGGCAGCCCTGCCTTAACCCTCTCTTAATTTTAGCTGGTTTTGTGGTTTCTCCCTCCCAGGTTACCACGACCTCATTGTCTGAATATATACGTTGTAGATATTCAACCAGATTTCTATCAGCGCCATATCCCTTCAATTGGTCCCAAAGTTTTTCCTGATTCACATTGTCATATGCCCCCTTAATGTCTAAAAATGCCATCCATAGAGGCCTCCGACTTGCCTCAGCTATCTCTATACACTGCGTTATGACAAATAGATTGTCCTCCAACCGTCTGTCTCTTCGGAAACCGTTCTGCAACTCTCCCAAGATCTCCTCACGCTCTGCCCATTCTTCCATTCTCATTTTCACCATCTGCATTGCTAGCCTGTAAATAACTGATGTGACCGTAATTGGTCGGTAGGATTTAATGTTGTCCCTGTTTCCCTTGCCTTTGTATATTAGTCTCATCCTGCTCACTTTCCAGTCTTTTGGAACGTCTCCTCCCTCTGCCACTTTTTCAATGATCTGTCGTAATTTCAGTTTGCTTTTTTTGCCTAGTATGGTAATTAATCTCATAGGTATGCCGTCTGGTCCTGTCACTGTTCCGATGGGAACCTTGCCTTCTATTCTGTCCCAGTCCCCTGCTGTTCTCTCCCTAGGCTCTTCCTCCCCTGCCCCATTGCTGTCCCTGCTCTCCCCTAGACCATCCGCCACAGGCTCTGCAAATGCTGCTTCAATTGTTTGTCTGATAAATTCCTGTGCTTCCTCTCCCTCTACCCTTTTTCCATCCTGTGTGGTCAGAGTGTGTTGGATGCCCTCTGTTCTCTTTCCTTGTAGCCTTATGTGCTCCCAAAACCTCTTTGCAGCATTCCTATCTTTCTTATTTACCTCCATCATCCACTGGACTCCTGCCTTTCCTATTTTCCTGATTTCCTATTTTCAGTAAAACAAAAAGTGCCAGTGTTGCCATACTTGAGAGCTTTGCTCTTTAAAATTGCAGTAGACTGCTACTCAAAGTTGACAAAAAAATGTGTCTCGTTTTCTGCATGTGCATTCCACAGTGCTGGTGCCATTTTCACTGGCCATTGACATTCAGTCGTATGATGTGCACCCCGCGCCTCGAGTTGATTTTGTTTGTCTTGTGAACCTGCCGTCGAAATCAGTGCAGGATAATGCTTCCCCAGTTGATCTGCAGTTAACCTTGTCCTTTGCCAGCTGCTGTCACCCTTTCTCCATAGAGAAGGGCGGTGGGAGTCCAAGCCAGGTGGAGGTTGAAATATTTGACTAGTAGTGGACAGGGATCCTGCGGTTTGTTGAGTACACAGGCAAATTGGAGACTTATGGAAGAATTTTTTTACCAGCCAAAAAAGACGCATACACAAGAGAGAACCGCACAGGACAAGGGCTGGTAAAAGCCGTAGTCCTCTGTGGTTCTTCTTGTGTATGCGTGTTCCTTGGCGGGTAAAAAATTCCTCCGTAAGTCTCCAATTTGCCGGTGTCCTCCACAGATTGGAGGATCCCTGTCTGTTACTAGTCAAATTTCACTACTCCACCTGGATTGGACTCCCACTGCCCTTCTCAAACTTTTGAAATCCTGTTGCCCTAGCAGATCATCAGCTGTCGGTTGTATTACTTTCGCTTCAGTGAAATTTGACATGTAGCGGACAGGGATCCTAGAATTTGTGGAGTACACAGGCAAACTGGAGACTTATAGAATTTTTTTACCAGCCAAGGTAGACTCATACACAAGATTCGTTGTCTGTGTTTCACAACTGAAAGTTCTAAATGCGTGCAAAAGTGTATTGTGCATTCACACGTGTTTTGCAAACTCAATTTTTGCAGCATTAGGTTTTCGGAATTGGAGCTGTAGCATTGCCGCCAC
The DNA here is from genome assembly GCF_055824585.1 of Amblyomma mixtum. Classification (NCBI taxonomy): domain Eukaryota; kingdom Metazoa; phylum Arthropoda; class Arachnida; order Ixodida; family Ixodidae; genus Amblyomma; species Amblyomma mixtum. The sequence goes on along the minus strand of NC_143021.1, from coordinate 65,933,267 downwards.
AGAATCCCGCTCGTTAACAAAGCGCACACTTATTTGCTAGGTATATATTCGGTATACCGCAACCAGTACACGTCACTGTTTGGAAGTTTCTGTCGTGAAATTTCTGATTGTGCAAGGTAGCTTTTCTTTTAAATTCAAGCGCTCTCTATTTGCTTTTTCCTGTGCATATTCATCGGTCGTTTCAATTCGGAAGCGTTGGTGCTGCAAGACGTGCATACGGAAGCTACGTTTGTGCACAAAGCTCCTGAATTTTTGAAAGTGCAGCTCTGACAGTTCTCGTTGTCATAAATAAGTACAAAGCAGCCTAATCTTTTTGGACACACCATTTCATGCTCTTAGCTGTTTCTGAGAAACAGGCTGCCTTTTTTTCTGTTTTTGGTGTGAAACATTCCTAACAACTTCTTTCTTTCTCGATGCACAGATAGCCTATGCATACACGGGCAGCTTGATTGCAATATTTAGGGCAATATTTATAACAGGTGCAGTGAGCCTTGGTGCATGTGGACAGAAATTAAGCTAGGGTGGGGTGGGGTATTTTCGCACAGGGTAATGTTATGCGGAGGGTTTGGCGTATTGAAACCGAGTCTTTCTGAGCTCTTATTAGACGTCCCAGCACCAGGACAGTAGTTGAGGCTTTTCTTCTTTGTTGTCTAGTTAATGGTTTCCATCACATAAAATAGCCTTAATTCTAGCTATCCCGTGGCCGTCTAACAGAACAATGCAGATATACTGAAGTGATCAGTGTTGCATAAAAGTAGTGAGAACATTGCAAATGCAAGACAACTTCATTGGTTTGCAGTGCACTAACGTGGCAGTCATAGAGAATTACACATTACATTTGCAAATCTAAATTGTGCATAATAGTATGGACTGGCACGTAATGTGCGAAGTAATCACAGTTATCTCGTTCATGCCAAATGCTAGTGTCAAACATTGTCAGTATTGCATATTTATAAAGAGCAGGCATGCTGCGCCTAACTTGTCGTTGGATAGATTTTATTACTATGAAATTAAAAAGTTTACACATGGCTGTCGTGTTCTTGCGTGGGAAGTAGTATTACCTTAAATGAGTATAAACACCAAATTTTTGGTTATGTGTGTTCTTTGTAGTGACGTGCTGGGCATTCGTATACATAGAATTGTCGCATAGTATTCGTCTCCAATCGCTAAATAATTACAATTAGATTTCTTTTCTTCCCTGTTTCAATAGCATAGCAATTGCTATGACATCAATGTTCAGTATAGGTTATGGAAGGCACAAAAAAGCTACGATATCGCTACTTCATCGTTTTAATTAGTTACAATGCTAAAGCCAGCCTGCCTTAAGAGTCGGAATCACAATGAATGACGAAGCCGCAATTATATTGCAGTTTTCCTCATGCCTCCCCTGGCTTATACTGACCTTTGATGCCATTGCCATTGCTCAGTTTTTAAAAGTGAAGCAGGAGAAAGAAGATATTTAATTACAAATTATTTAGCAGTCATAGGAGAATACTGTGTGGTTATCCGTGCATAGTAATGCCTTATGCATCATTAAAAACAAAAAAAAATGTGCAACTGAAATTTGCTCGGCTGCTGACCCAAAAGACGCGGGTTCGATCCCGGCCGCGGCGGCTGGAATTTCTTTGGAGGAGAAATTCTAGAGGCCCGTGTACTGTGCGATGTCAGTGCACGTTAAAGAACCCCAGGTGGTCGGAATTTCCGGAGCCCTTCACTACGGCGTCTCTCATAGCCTGGGTCGCTTTGGGACGTTAAACCCCAAAAACCAACCCAAACCAAACTGAAATTTGTTGTCTGCCTCTTTGAGATGAAAAATTTTGAATTTTTCCTTCACTATTTTAGAGCATGAAAGTCAGTTAATGGTATCTGAGAAACAGGAATTGCAACAGCCATTTCTCTTCAGCAAGAAAACTGTCATTGGTTTAAGTGTTTTCCCGATTCAAGGTTACCCTATATTTTAAGCTGCACAATGTATTATGTGACAAGAAATCGTCAAACACAATAGGTGTGGTTTTAGAAATGACTGCAAGTGATAAGGGAATACATTTACTTAGAGCAGGTAGTGACCGCTGATCCGGATCATGAAGAGTAATAACTAGAGGAATATGAATGGGGTGGAGTGCATATGGCAGGTTCTCTCAGATCATGAATGGCAGTTTTTCAATACCCCTCAAGAGAAAAGTATACAACAGCTGTATCCTACCGGTATTCACCTATGGGGCAGAAACGTGGAGGCTAACGAAGAGGGTTCAGCTTAAGTTGAGGACAACGCAACGAGCTATGGAAATAGAAATGACAGGCGTAACGTTAAGAGATCGGAAGCGGGCGGAGTGGGTGAGGGAACAAACGCGGGTTGAAGACATCCTAGTCGAAATCAGGAGAAAGAAGGGTGCTTGGGCAGGGCATGTAAGACGAAGGCAAGATAATCGCTGGTCCTTAAGGGTAACGGAGTGGATTCCAAGAGAAGGCAGGCGTAGCAGGAAGCAGCAAAATGTTCCATGGGCGAAGGTTTGCAGTAACACGGTGGACATAGCTGGCGAAGGACAGGGTTAATTGGAGAACATGGGAGAGGCCTTTGCCTTGCAGTGGGCGTAGTCAGGCTGATCATGATACTTGCAGAAGAGCTTGCTCATGTTAAAATTTTCATTTGGTAAATATGTGCTTGTTTTACATGCACACAGCTTTTGAAAGGACTAGCATAGTGATAATTGTATTGGGCTTCATAAAATTGTAGCTCTGAATGAAGGTTTGCAATGAAAGGTGTCTGCACTTGGTCACAATATAGGTACACACTAGTGGCGACATGACACACACGATCAGTACATTCTAGTTGTATTCTTTCTTTTTTTTTCATGGGGTTATATGCAGGATAGTATGAAAAGGGCATTGGAATTGACTCTTACTTGCATTATTTTCATTCATGTTTGCAGGCACCCGGTGAAATGCACTCATAGCCAAAGCTCCTTCACTCAGCCGAGCAAGCTACGGCATCATCCAGCATCTTAGTTTCTTTTGAGCGCTTACAGCTCACTGCGGTGGATTTGGTAGATGGGTTTACTTTGCTTTTGGCAGTGTTCTTGGCATTTAATGTCAAGTACACCCCAAAAACAAAGCAGGCTTGTCTGCTGCTTGAGACACTAATGGGGCTTGATCCTAGCGAGCGCCTCCCGAGCGTGTTTTGGGCAGCCACAGCAATCATAGCAATGACTTGAGAAATAAAAGTTATCAGTGTTGTACATTTGTGTCATTATTTCTTGAACCATTGTTATTCCCAACGCAGACAGAGCACCATACTAATGTGCAAACTGTAGTGTAGCCATAAAGTAGTTGTATGAGCAAAAATTATTCTACTCAAAGATTATAATCCCTTTTGCTCATTACTCTTTTGTAGATGTAGCGCAGGTGGATCCTGCAAAACATATGACCAACTTGCTCTGAAGAATATGTGAAATAAGAAAATTAGTAGGATACATTGAAAACACGTGAAACTCCTTTTGAAGGAGTAAAATAAGATCTGGGCTGATACTCCTTGAAGGAGTATAGTCACTCTAACAAACGGAGTCCTGGAACTCTACCTGAAAGAGTAGTAGGATGCTGTTTCAATGTGGTAGCTTAACTCCCTCGGAGGAGTGCCTGTACTCTATTGCAGGAGTAGTACAGTACTCCTTGAGTAGGTGTTGGATCACTCTTTGTCCAGAGGGAGTAATTTTATTCTGGAAAAAGGAGTGGAATATGGGACAAGCGAATACTCCTTCAAAGTGTGTTCTGGGCACTCCTCTGCACTCCTTTAGTTCTAAGAGTGTAGCGAGTTATTTGCCTTTGGGACGTGCGGGGCTCAAGTGTATTCGTTCATATCGTGGCTAAGTCTGTGTTTTGGTCGCGCGCTATGTTTAGACCGGTTTCCTGTAGCAGGCTTGCAAATGCGTTTCTAGCTGATGTCATGTTCAAGAAGTGCAAAAAACGCAAAGCTCTAACATGTGCGCTGAATTTCATTGATGCCTGTGGTTATATTGAAGAAAACTAATTCGATGCATTCATTACGTACAATAGATCGACTTTCATTGTCTGTATTGCCGATCACAAGTAAATTGTGCTACTATGCAGTGACATTACAAGCTAGTATTTCACCAAGTAGAGAAAAGCGGAGCGTACAGGTGCAGCTCTGCACATTAAACATGAAACGCAGCATTGACATGATGCACGACACCGTGAAACTTATACTGCAGCCACTGGGTACTCCTAAACTTCTGGAAGTCTGAAAAGCTACGGTAATATATATTATGCACAACACTAGATCTGTGGATATGTGAAACATGCTATGTTGCCATGCTACAAAGGGTGGATTTATGGAGGGGGGCAGACACATTTTAAACATGTATTTCTTGGACTTTTTTCATTAAGAAAAAGGTGTTCAGAATGGTTATCCTGTGTAAAATTTCAGATAAATCTTCCCCTGCTGTCTACTATATGCACTTTGGCCCTCTCCGTTTCTGTCACCTGTGTCAGTGGCTCTAGGAGTTGTGAATCAAAAGTCATTGTTGCCACGGCCACCATTACAACACGTTATGATACTACATTTTGCTTTCAGGGTCAAGAACTCAAACGTTTTAGTATATTTGCCCATCCTCACTGCTGTATACGAGAAAGCATTCCTTGCATCACCAGCCGCACGAAAACACGCTATGAAGATAAGTATAGTATTTAAGTACAACAACAAAATACTGCAGAATTTTTCGTATCCTCACTGCTGCAGCAGAAGGCACTGTTGACACAGCCAGCTTCCCAAACATACGCAACAGAAGCAGATTGCAACCCTCAGCAACAAGAGCTGCTTAAGGCAGGTTGAACACTAAGGAGGGGTGTGACCATGCATGGCAGCATTGTTCACGACTCAGCCGAAAGCAGACACGAGCACACTCATTCAGCATAAAACTGAGAGGTTTGTGCTATCTACCAGAGAGCGCAATTAAAGTGTGGCCAGTATGTGGGAACTTTTATGCGAGCATAGCATGCAAACAACCCAATATCAACAACCTTAAACAGGGATCTCATGCGTGAACCTCTAAACTCCTTCTAGCAAAGAACGATATTTTTTATAGCCTCATGAGCACATTTGACAGCTGTCCGCTCAAAAATCATTATGCTCTCAAATAGAAAGTGTTGCATAGTGCCACTCAAATATAAGCGTCGTGCCTGCAAGCTGGACGTGTAAGGCTTCCAGGGTAGCCATATGCTAAAACATTTCAGGAAGTTTAAGTTTAAAGGCAGAACTTTATACTGCATTAAGGTGGGATAGTTTGTTCGGAAGCTTCATGAAATGCACTGTGTGGTCCATGACACACAGCATAAAAAGAAATTTAAAACGATGCACGGCATAGAGTAACAAGTTCTATTTGAGTGGCACCATGTGTAACAGTTTATATATGAAAAAAAAGAACACAAACAAGCATGCTCTTGAAAGTATACATTATATCTGGTTTTCTCTTCTGCTATATTTTGTCAGCAGCTCTTTACTGATACACAGTTCCACTCGATTAAAATTTTGTGCCCTTCCCCTCATCTGGTAAAATGAACCTTCTAGCCATGCGATTAGCACGAGACTACGATGAACCGGGTGTAAGTATGGCAGTATATCTTGCCAAGTGCAAACCTGCAAGGAACCCAGGGGCACACATCTCCTCCGTGGCAAAACGACGCAGGCAGATGCGGCTAAAGAGACAGCGTACCAAGGTGGGCCACCGCAATAAGTGGAATTTCCTTCCCGGGCACTGTTGCGATCAGCGCATTCGCCGAATGCTACTTGATTATGGCCACGCAAGGCCGGACTGTTTCGTTCCAACAAGAGAGCAGGAATAACGCGGAGACGACGCGGCAGAGAGCAATACCCGGAAGCAGCCGAATGTCTTGCACGAATATTTCCGATGTCTCCAGTGCATGAACAACGGTCAGAAACCATTTAAGCGCCACTCGCACTGTGGTCTCTCTTTGGGCCAGCTCCTGCGATCAGTTTGAAACACGCGCGCGGAGAAATGTTTGTAAACAAGAGCGCGCCCGGACAACATGGCGCCGAGCTCGTTTCCGGCTTCAAAAAATATCACGTGACTGCCTCTCCTCTAAATTTTTCTTCCTCCATGCTGGCAACTCTGCCTACTGGGCGATGAAAATGGGCGGAATTTTTCCGACGGCAGAAATCGGTCCTGCACCTACCGGAGCTCCTGTATATTAGGAATCAATTAAATATTTGTGAGACTAACTATTTTTTTTATTCAATGAAGCCGGAGATACATGCGACGTTTTTTTCGACGATATTCGCGCGGCAGAAAACGTCGCGGCGCTGCGACGCCCGGCTGGATATACACGGAGCGTAGAAGGGGCCGCCCGCCGCCGCGTATCCCTCGACGCGAAAGCAAATGTGAATGCATTTGCATTCACATTTGAATGCATTTGCATTTGAATGAATGCATGCTTAACACGCGGTGACAAATACATAGGACAGACGGGCGGATGCATTAATGACCGGCTGCGTGAACATAAACATGTGCAGAAAGGGGATAAACGACATATAGCAGCCCATGTAGAAAACAGCAGGGCCTGTCAACCTGAATTTGAACAATGCAGGGTATTAGGACGCCACGCTGATCAACTAACTAGGGAAGTGATTGAAGCCTGTAACATAAAATCTAATAAATACACCTGCGTCAGTGCGCCATCTGTTTTTATCAGACAAGAAATGACGTTCCTTTCGGGAAAAGAAAAAAAGGGAAGAAAAAATGAAGAAAAAAATGATAACTTAGTGAGGTTTTGCGCTTTGATTGCCGTTGGATGTAAGTGAACTTGCGTGCCCAGAAAAAGTGTTAAATTTGTTGTTCGCGCATGCCAAATTCAATCACGTCACTGTTTTAATGATTTTATTGTTAAAATAGTGCAGTGTCAGAAAAACTTTGTCACCTACACATGCCATTCACATTCTAGTTTTCTTTGTTATAATATGTTTTTTATCGTTATATGGCTGTTCACACTATGTGTAATTATTCCCTACGTAGTCAGCCATTGTTCCTTGCTCCACTTTTTTTCCATCTCTTTTGAGAGTTCATCTTGTTTCATCCTTACCACCCTCTTACGCTCTTTATCGCTTTTATGTCCATTCACGCCTCAAGACGTCGACTGCTTCTGATTACATCCACCACTTCCTTCCTATTTATTGTGCACGTTTTGATCAATAAAATTCAGTTGTAAGTGAGCGCTTGTGTTGTGCGTTTCTTTCCGCTGTCCTTGTCTTGTCTGCGCTGTTTTAGAACGAGTACTGTTACGGCTCAGCTTGCGACCCGCGTTTGACCAGACGACGACCCCAAAGAAGCATGCCATGCGCTGAGAAAGTGCCTGCGGTATTTTGTCACGCTTCGCTGGCTGGGGATGAGCATTCCCGGAGAAGGACGCCCGGGGTCAGCGACCGACGGCGGACGGAACGGCGGACGGGGACCAAAAGGAACGGAGCCGAAGGGATTAGCCGTTTCTGTCTAGAGCCGACCACACCATAGACAGCTCGTCGCCGCAGCTGAGGCCGCGGCGTCGCAAGGACCACATGGAGCCTCACTGCAGGAATTCGCAGCGGAGTTGCAATTTCTCCTCTCCCGTTCCCACGGGTTGAGTCTGCCACGAGTGACTCCGTCTGCAACAATGCTGTGCGAATCTGATTGGTGCCCATCTTGGGGAAATGTGCCTCGTGTTTGATTGGACCCCGCCTGATGAAGGGGCGGAACATTAGGGGATTTGAGGACGGTGCTGAGTGCGAAAGGACGCTCTGGGCCCTGTCGAAAAGGCTCATCCAGTCGCTCGACGTCATGAACTCTTAAAATTTTGATTATTTGCTCTTCTATTCTTCATTATGTAAATAAGTTTGTTAAAGTGCCATTAAACCGCTTGTTTTTCGTTTCCCAACTCCGAACCTTTCGACTTTCCTCAGCCCGACGACTCAACACGCTACCAAACGGAGCCTGGGTTCGAGCTTTCCTGTGCGACACAACAACTGGTGGCAGCGGTGGGATGCTGCTACCATGTCTTATGATAACCAGTAGCAGCGGTGGGATGCTGCTACCCGACTTATGATAGTACCCACCAACTCGCCCAAACTTCTACTTTGGCAAATACCGCTGAGATAGGAGGTTTGTGAGAGCAGTGACGCTGACCATTCTGTTAAGATCACGAAAATGTTCACTTCGACACCACTGTACGAATTTCAACACGCGTGTATAAGTATCTACAAAGATTTGCGTGCTCGAATGGATGCCGTCGCGTACCTTTGGACGCCCGCTCAGCCACGGACACCAGCGGCTGCGGTTTTCTTCGAGACATTCGCTTCAGGAAGGAAACGCAGGCATTTCCGATCAAGTTTAGGCCGTGTTCTCCAATTTCAAGTCTGATGAAACGTTTATTTTCACGACAATAGCATTTCCGTGCCAAAATCGCTGCTACAGTGCCTAGAATACTTGTATTCTAGGCACTGTATCGCTGCGTGGATCGTCGCCCATGGCGGCCATGTTGGCGGCGGCAGGCAGAGGCAGCCAAACTGGAAGAGCGGGCTTTCTGCGCTGCTATTGGCTCGCTTCAGCCGCCGCTTCCGGTCTCACCGGACGCCGCGTGTCAATATCTGGCGGGTCCAGATCGGCGGCGGCGGGCGTTTTTCTCGACGCCGGGCGTCGAGTGCACGCCGTCGGGCGAAAATCACCGACTTGCCGCGGCAAAAACGCTCATTGTCTTCGGGCCTTAAGGGCGTCCGCCTAAAACTTGTGAAGGAACCTTCAAACCCAGGCGCGTGGCATGCGTTCCTCACTTGAGGAGAGCTGGTTCCCTCCATCGAAAATTCGCGGAAAGGAGGCCTCACGTAAGGTTAGGAAGACTTCGAAGGAAAGGAAGCTTTCAGAGTTTGGGCCTTACTCTCCGAAAGGCTTGTCCGATAGTGATATGACGAAACAAAATAGAAAGGCCCCGCCCTCTCGAACGCCCCACGTGCTGCCTTTCCCGACTGTGGTGACGCCTACCATCGAATGCGATCTCCTGGATCCAGCCATGGGATATGGGCATCGTTAGAGGTAGCAGGCCAGGCGTCGACGCTGCGGTTCGGATCTCTGTTCTCTGCCGCGGAAATTGGTGGAACTCACCATGGAGGTCGGAAGTGCCGCGGTACCGGGCTTGCAAGATGAACTGCTGCACCGCGCTACTTGTTTGTTTCTGGGCTTAGGCTCTCCGCGTTTTTGCTGGCCCGGATAGTAAACAGTCGTCGGGCGAGAGTGCCGCTCGCGAACCCCTTCAATTAGCTTCAGCAGTGGTTAGTTTCGTCGAGTCCTCAGTGGAGTTTGCGAGCAGCAAGAACCTCGGCGAGAAGCCCATGACTGCGTTTGACAGCTTGGAAAGCGCCTTAATGGGGTCCTTTCCAAGAACCACACATGCACAACGTACTTTTTTTTTGAAAAGAAATAAACGCCACTTTAGTCTGCGTTCGCATGAAGTTTTGAACTTACGCATTGATTTGCAATGGAAAAGCGAAGCGTGCACGAAAAGTACATTACGTTTAATACTCCTTTCAAGCAATAAAACTTTAACAAGGAATGGTGTCAGGCAGGGAGAAACGATCTCGCCAACGCTATTCGCCGCCTGTTTACAGGAGGTGTTCCGAAGCCTGGATTGGGAACAGTTGGGGATACGAGTTAATGGAAAATACCTGAATAATTTGCGATTCGCTGATTGCCTTGCTAAGTCACTCAGGAGATGAGCTGCAAAGCATGATCATTGAGTTAGAAGCGCACAGAGCTGACCGGTAGGTCTTAAAATTAACATGCAGGAAACCAAAGCAATGTAAACAGTCACGCAAGGGAACAGAAGTTTACTATTGGTAGCGGGGTGCTGGAAGTGGTAAGGGAATATGTATACATAGGGCAGGTAGTGACCGAAGATCCGGATCATGAGAGGGAAATAACTGGAATAATAAGAATGGGGTTGAGCGCATATGGCAGGTTCTCTCAGATCATGAATGGCAATTTACCAATATCCCTCAAGAGAAAAGTATACAACAGCTGTATCTTACCGGTACTCACCTATATGGCAGAAACATGGAGGCTGACGAATAGGGTTCCGCTTAAGTTAAGGACAACGCAGCGAGCTATGGAAAGAAAAAAGATAGGTGTAACGTGAGGGGATCGGAAGCGGACGGAGTGGGTGAGGGAACAAACGCGGGTTAATGACATCGCAGTCAAAATCAAGGTGACAAAATGGGCCTGGGCAGGGCATGCAATGCGAAGGCAAGATAACCGCTGGTCCTTAAGGGTAACGGAGTGGATTCCAAGGGAAGGCAAGCGTAGCAGGGGGTGGCAGAAAGTCAAATGGGCGGATGAGGTTGACAAGTTTGCAGGGATACGGTGACCGCAACGGGCAAATGACAGGGTTAATTGGAGAGACATGGGAGAGGCCTTTGCCCTGTAGTGGACACAGTCAGGCTAATGATGATGATAATGACGACGTTTAATGTGAAGTTTGCACATGACCCCGCTGTTACGACGTGGTTACTTTGTGCTTCTAAGGTTGCAGATGGCTGTCAAAATATATGAGATTAGGGATTATGCATCGCACTTCTGCATTCTTGCCCGATGTTTTGTTCTGCAAAGCACTTTGCTCACGTCTTACCGTGAGGGAGTTTGTTGCGCACATTTTGTTTAAATTCAGAGGTTGTTGAAATTCGTCTGCTTGTTTAAGGTGAACGACCACACAATGCATATTGATGCCACACAACAAACTGAAGGTGCTCAAGCGCCAAAGGTTCGTTAAAATATTAAGGAATGGTAATGCATGAGCTAAAAAAAATCTAAAACGACATTACATTACCGCACACTTCACGGTTACCGCTGGCCGGCCAAAGGAGACGCAGTCGACCACAGTATTTTATTTATTTATTTATTTATTTATTTATTTATTTATTTATTTATTTATTTATTTATGTACATACTGCAGACCATGGTTAGGTCCAAGCAGGAAGGGCAGGTTCACAAAAAGCAAAATTATAGCAACAAAAATACAACAATACAGCAAAGATAATGTAGTAAAACAACAATACAGCAATGCAAGAGAAAGCAGAAAAAATACATAATACGCAATATAAAAAAAGATGGCTGAGGAACGCGTCTGATTTTCAGGGTCAGGGTTGATTCGGTTCGGTTAATGAGTTCCAGTCGGATATGGTGCGTGGGAAAAAGGAAAACTTGAACGAGTTAGACCGGGCAAAATATGGTTTTAAAAGAGCTTTGTGATAGTGTCGTGTAATCCGTGTTGGCATTGGGGAAAGATAAGCAGAAGGGTCAAGTCGGAATTTATTGTTAGGAAGTAATGAAAGAAAATCTAAAGGAAAATTTCTTCTTCTTACCTGTAGTTCTTCAATACAGTTAGCATGCATCAAGTCTGAGGGGGAGTCAGTGGGTAGATATTTTGAATATATGAATCTAATTGCTTTCCTTTGAATGTTCTCGAGCTTTCTTATGTTAGACTTAGTATACGGGTCCCAAATTATGCAAGCATATTCAAGCTTGGGTCTAATTAGAGTATTATAACCTAAGAGCTTAACGTTAGCGGGGGCGTTTCGAAGTTTATGCCTTATATAATAGAGCTTACGGAATGCGAGTGAACAGATGTTATCTATCTGAGAGTTCCAAGAAAGGTTATTAGTAAGTGTTAAACCCAAGTACTTTACGGACGCTACTTGTTGCAATGGTGATGATTCTAATTTATATACATATTCTAGAGCGTTTATCTTGTTAGCTATGCGAAGAGAAACGCTTTTATCTGCGTTCAGTGTCATGTCCCAGCGCTTGCACCACTGTACAATATTAGTAAGCGTATTTTGTAGGTCACTCTGATCGTTTTCATTGCTAACATTGCGAAATAGGACACAGTCATCAGCATATAATCGAATATGTACGCTAGGGAAAACTTCATCGATGATGTCGTTAATGTAGATTAGAAAGAGTAGTGGCCCCAGTACGCTTCCCTGTGGCACACCTGATGTGGCACACCTGATGTGACTTGGATACCCGAAAAAATGCACACACGAAGTAGTCCCTTTAGAATAACTGCTCTGTAGAACAGGCACCATGAACACATATGATTTTAACGCTACCTTAAAGCCATGCTCCCTGGGTTAAAATCGTTTAATGTCGAGCTCTCAAAAGCCTCCTCAACCGCAGCTTGGCAGTTCGCCTACGCCGTACGCCGGCCGATACCCGTTTTCTCTGTCGCTGTGAAAACAATTTCCGGACTCGTCTCCTCGTGCGAGCCGAAGGCGAGATGGAAATCGACGTCTTCATCAACTCGCTATGAAGCAATTAAATGTTTTAACCGCGGATATTATGAATAATACATCTCGTAACTCGTCGAGTTTACCTGATGTTCTCGCCTTAATGCGACGCGCAAAAGCTATTTGGAACCAGCTTGAAGCGAAAGTTCAACACTCGTGTCTAACGCAAAGGCTGGCACAGCGAAGCCTTTTTTGCCGCAAACACTACACCAATTTCTTCATTTTTCCCCATGAGCTATAAGCGCGTGTCGCGGAAATTTTGTCGCAAGGCCAGTCGCTTAACCACCGCACGCGTTGCTATAGAAGCGTCTGCCGGTCTCTTGTATAGTTATCTGTGGGGAACGTCGTCATAGATAAAACTTCGCGGCGTTTGCAACGAGGAAATTCCGGCGCCACTCGATAGAGCCCTTGGAACGGTAGGCTCAGCTATATAGTTGTGTCTCGCTTGCTGGCTTTCTCACTGGTCACTGACGGTGATAAGGATTTCTCCACTTTCTGAGGTTGGGAAGGTCTCTGACTGCGAATGGAATGAAGTACGCGGTTTCAGGGCGCTAATACAACTGACGGAACGTACAGAAGCAACGTAAACGGTACGGAGCGACAACTGTTAGCTTCGTGAGGGGCGCCTGCTGTCGCGAAGAGGGGAGGGCAGATTGGGTGGACCATGCGAAACACAGAAGCAGACGAGCACTCGTCGGTGTTATTTCTTTCTACTCTCTGTCTTTCGTCCGGCAGCCCTGTTGTACCCAATGTGCACTCGCTCGAGTTTCCAGTCTACAACAGGGGAGGTCAAAAGTTTAGACCCCAACGGAGTAGCGAGGTTCTTGTGGCGTGTGAGGAAATCCTGAACTTCGGAGGACCAGTGTGCCTCTTACCTTCAAGAGATTTGGACTGGTGGGGATGCGGGGCGCGCCACACGGCGGGAAAACCCCGTGGGCTTTTGACGAAGGCTGCGCCTCGTTGCAAAGGCATCCGTTCACCGTTTCTGTCAGTGGGCCTCTTCGATTAACCGCGCTCGGGCAGCCCGCTGGCGGCCCGCAAGTTCGTCTCTGACAGGAAAACGCATCATGGTCACGTGGGCTGGCGGCCACCGGAACCAGCCACCGGCAATCACGGCGGCAAGGAAGTCGCGGATCACGGAGGGCAGATGCTGTCTCTAGCAATACTTTGATTTGAGCTAGTTGGTTGTAGCATGACATGTTTACGCAAAAGGCGTACTGGCGCTAAAAAACGAAGACAGCAGCGTTATAATCATTCCTTTGGTCCGTTTGGCACGTGCATCTTTGTTAAATCACCCCTTGTTTCTGATTTGTCTGTATCTTTTTGCATGCAGTGTGGTTCTTAAGTGGTTTTTTCTGTGAATAAACTAGTTGGAAGTTGGCGCCAGTCCTGTCCTGTTGTGTGTGTTGTCTTCGTTTTTTAGCGCCAGTACGCCTTTTGCGTAAACATGTCATGCTGTCTCTAGCTTCGCGTTCTGCGTCTCATTGCTACGCACGCGTACGTAAGAAATATGCTGCGTGGTATCGAAAACAACGACTTGCAGTTATTGAGGGCTGCGTGCCGCAGACTGCAGAACATGCAGCTGATCAAGCTCGCACTCGTATACATCGGCAACGACAACGCGAGCGTGTGCCTTCGGACCACTGTGTAAGCTTCAAGAAATCCTCAAAAGCATGCGATGAGCAATCGCAATCTAACGTGTTTCAGTCGACACCACATAGGACGGAAAAACTGCCCGTGCGTTGTTTATCAAACGACAAGCCGTACTCTCGGATTATTGCGTGTTTGCTTACTACGCAGTAAGTATATATGACTGGTATGACCGCCGACGATCGACCCTGGTGGACTCTGCTGTGGTCGTTGCGATTTCCACGCTCGTAACCTGCTTCCTGTAAGCTGTAAGCAGTAAAGAATCGGGATACGTTCGTTCAACTGTAGTCTGTCGGCCGCCGGCTTTTGCTGCGGGCAAGGAACGCATAATCTCGGCAAAAGCGCATATCAGCTTGTTGAACGTCCACCTATAGAACAAGCGGGTGCACTGTATAGATTTAGCTGCGTATAGTTTCTGTAATAATACAGCTTTATAGCAGAGAACTGGCACTGGAATGAAAGGCGCTACAATAAATCCCTGCGTGTCGGCGCCTCACGTTCCGCGTGTTTCCATGACGATCAGCGATAGAGCTCATTTTTATCTCTTTTTTTTAAATGAGCCAAACGCGACGAGGTGCATGCCTGCGGTACTTCAGATATTTTGAGCATATGTGGCAGAAGGCCCGAGCATGAAGCTGTACAACAGTTGGCGACGACAGAATCAGCACTTCGTCGGCGCGACAATTCTGTGTGGCCACATATATATGTCCGCAGAGATGTCTCGAACAATGTGCTCGTGAGGGCTTTAAATAAAGGACATGTTTCAGTCAAGCGTTTTTCAAAGCATATCCACTTTTGCACTGCGCCAAACGCAATGAAGACCATACGCTCCCGTAACGCGCTCAACCAACACTTCGTAAAACACTTTCAGCACATGCATATATGCGCGCGTCTGAACGCGTACTCGGAACTGGAATCCGGCTGCTGTAGTGAAAGGCCTCGAACACCATCGCAATATCCGCCGGGCGCACGAAATTAACAGCCGAAATATTTTGTGAATCAGAAGTATGCGATCGTAATATGAAGCGAGCAATTGTGCTTGCGAGGTGGCGAGACGATCGAAATATGATCGCGCATACGCACGCAAAACATATCAATAAACAGCGAGAACTACCGCAAAACGTGCCATTGCAGGCGACACAGAGTCGATATGCACCGTGGCCTAGTCGAAACAAGCGCGTGCATCGCGCAAAACATCGCATGAAGAACCGCGGTCCTTCTAGTCCTTATAAAAATGGCCGCGCGAGCTTCCTGCTACCATACACCTCTCTGTCGTCTGCTAGCTGCCCGAGCGCTGCCAGCACAAAATCGTCATGGCGAGTCTGGCCGCCGGCTGGCTGCCCGAAACCGCCTAGCCAGAGAAAAACGAACGCGTTCCGGGCAGCCACTGGAAGTGGGCGGAGCAACCCGAGAAAATCGAGCGCGCTCGGGCAGCCCGCAAGCAACCCGCGGGCTGCCAGAGGCGGATAATCGAAGAAGCCCAGCTTCGCGAGCGCTCAATCAAAGCACACTTGGAGATTAAGCCCAACCTTTATTAAATAGAGAGGACCCACGAAGGTTGCCTAAAAAGCTGCGTAGAGGGCTTCTCGTCGCATCCATGGAAGTCATAACTTTCGTGGACGTGAGTTACTCACAGCTTCAAGGGATTTAGGACGGCGGTAATGCACAGCGAACTTCAAAACTTCGGTTGGGCCTAGTTGGTATATGTTGTTGTGAAGGTGTAGGTTGCGCAACCTACACCTTCACAACAATGCACCACGAGCCGCGGGCAGAAGCTTGGGCTCTGCATGAACAAGGCCAAGTTCCTGAGGTGCATGCTTCAGGGCTCGCTGGTTCTTTTCTATTTGGGGAGAAGCCAGCTTGAAGACACGGACAGCGTACAACGAGCAGGACGCGGTCAGACGGTGTCCAGTCGTTCAAACCGGCCTCCCCCAAAACTTTTCATTTGGGGCGAAATGCCCGCAAAGACAAATCGGTCTTCGCCGCGCGCCTCCTGCACACGACCACCCGGTGCCATGCCAGCAGCAGTTTGCGAGAAGAACGCTAACGACGGCGACGCTTACCGGGCAAGACGGCTCACTGGCGGCAGTCCAGGCGCGGCGGCTGCGGCAGTTGTAGTGAGACGGCGCTCGGCTGCCCTCCAATCTTCCCTCGCCACCCCGCGAGAGAGAGGCCGACTAAGTGCAGCGCTGGCTGCGGCGGCAAGTAGTGCCTGTTGCGGGCGAGCTGCAACACATGCGCCGTCAAAAAATGAGACGCAGTAATCGGAGCAAACCGACTGGCGGGGTGAATTTATTCAGCAGCGGTACTTTGGGAAGACGGCACATTCCAACAGCGCAGGCAGACTCGAGGCTATTTTCATGTGATGGCTTTCTTTCAGGCTCCATATATATTTGTTCATTTAAACATACTGTTGGTCTCAATTTGGGGCGGTAACGGAGCATGAGTAAAAGTATACTGTGGAATACACTAGCAAGCACAAGCATGGCAAAGCAATGCGTGAGGGCTACAGGCAAAGTACGCTTAACAGATCGTGTCGCACAAGGCAGCTCTATTCTATCAGAGCAGATACAAGAGTACGTACGAGTGCCGAAAAACAAAAACGGGCTAAGGTTGAAAAAATAAATGAAAAAGCTATACCAGACGCCATACATGCGGGCGGGATATCGCGTGTCACGCGTTGATAGCTGCACTGAGGCAACATCATGAACCCCCCGACCCGGCGCCTCCGCGGGCCGTATCAGAGGGCGATACGCGCGCTCCCGATTTAAGATACGCTAGCCTTGGAGAGCAGGCCGAGTGGCAGATAGCTGGAGTGCCCCGGCGGGCCGCTTCCCAGCTCTCTCTAGCTTCGAGGTTGTCACAAACTTATTTTAAAACGAAAGACTTCAAGCGCTCGTACTCGCTGCCATGACTCTGAAGTGAAAGTCGTAACTAATCATTACTAGTCACAAGTCAAGACTAACTAGTCATAAGCCGCCGCGGTGGCTCAGTGGTTAAGGTGCTCGGCTGCTGACCCAAAAGACGCGGGTTCGATCCCGGCCGCGGCGGCTGGAATTTCTTTGGAGGAGAAATTCTAGAGGCTCGTGTACTGTGCGATGTCAGTGCACGTTAAAGAACCCCAGGTGGTCGAAATTTCCGGAGCCCTCCACTACGGCGTCTCTCATAGCCTTAGTCGCTTTGGAACGTTAAACCCCAATTAACTAACTAACTAACTAACTAGTCATAAGCCGGTTATGACTAGTCGTGACTGGTTTTTCATGTCTGGTTAATCATGGCTAGTTAGTCAACGAATTCGTCATGATTAGTTAGTCATTAAAATTCATGACTAGTTAGTCATTAAAATTCAGTACTAGTTAGTCATTAACTAACGAGTCTAGTCATGACTAGTCATAACTGGTTACTCATGACTAGTCATGGGTGGCTAGTCATGACTAGTTGGTCATTAAGCAATCATGACTAGTTAGTTATTCACTGGTCAGTCATGACTAGTCAAGGTTGGTTAGTCATGACTACTCATGGGTGGCTAGTCATGACTAGTTGGTCATTAAGCAATCATGACTAGTTAGTTATTCACTGGTCAGTCATGACTAGTCAAGGCTGGTTAGTCATGACTACTCATGGGTGGCTAGTCATGACTAATTGGTCATTAAGCAATCATGACTAGTTAGTTATTCACTGGTCTATCATGACTAGTCAAGGCTGGTGACTAGTTAGCCATTATGACTAGTTAGCCATTAACTAATCATGAGTGGTTAGTCATTAACCACTCATGGCTAGTTATTAACCAATCATGACTAGTTATTCGTGAACAAATTAGTCATGACTGACTAGTCATTAACTACCCATGAACTAATTAGCCATGACTAGTTAGTAGTTATTATCCAATCATGACCAGTTAGTCATGTATAATGACTAATGAGCCATGACTAGCCATACCAAGTCGTCCCATCCCCGCCTCGTCTGTGCCTACGGCCGTCGTCTCGTTGGTGGCAAGGCTTTCGCCTCGCGGACTTTAGGTCGTCAAAGTGCCCCGTGAAACTTATTAAAAAGAAAGGAAATAAAAGTTCCCACACGGCACAACCATGGACTTCCTTTTTCCAAGCGTGCGGTCATTACTACTGTCGAATTTTTCTCTTTTTATCTTCTTGAGGACGTTCTTGCCGAGATAACCACACAAGGGAAGTCGGACCAAGCCTTGCCTCCCCCGGTTGTCAAAGCTGCGCTGCACTGTGGGCTGACGAGACTCAGTGAGAGCCGAGAACAGGCGGGAGCTGGCTGTAGCTCTCTTGACTCTCTCTGAATGCGCCGAGTTTTGGGAAGCAACTATTTCTGTGCTTGTGTGGCATAGTGCCAGCAGATATTATCGGTGCCTAAATGCAAGTTACTATCTAAAACTGTAAAGAACCATTAGTCGGTAGTTCGTGCGTACAAAGCAAGTCGTTCACATAATGCCTAAAAACCGATAAACTCCTCTTCACTAGATCTTCAGTGTCTTTTATTTCGGTTAAACAATTCAAATATTGTTCGCCCCTGGTTTGTAAAATCTTCGTCCAGGCAGCGATAAACCAAAAATGTACTATTTGATATATATTGTAACGACGACGAAGTTGTACCGCGTGGCGAGGATGATGACCAAGTGCCGGCGCGAGGCCTATAAGGCTGAAAAACTTGGACAGAACATGTTATGGTACCGTAATGCCCCTGTCACACGGGCGCATTTAGTGTCACTTTCAAAGAGTGACATTCGCCTAAAGTATCACTCGCGCAGTGTCACCCTATGAGCTTTAGGGACACTCGCTGCAGAACGCACTTTCCCCGCAGTGAGTTTTTCGAACTCACTCCATTTGGTCCGGCAAGGCGAGTGTGCATTGTCAGCAGCAGTGCTCCAACATTAAAAAATTTGTATTGAGTATTAAAAGATCATAAAATCTCCATCTTATTTTTTTGATTGTGCCCTCTAATGGTAACTCTTTTAAAATCACCAACAACTAAAAATAATGCGCCCACTTGAACAGCTACTCTTGGTCTGCAAGTGACGACGACCCTCTACCGCGATAGGCCTAATGAGTCCGCAGGTATGGTGGCTACCGCGGGCTTCGTGTGGGCAATTTCGGTGATTGTGGAGAGCGAATTTACAAGTTTTAGCGAACACAAATGAACAACGAGCCTAGTTTTGACAAAAGTGACCTGAACTTGCTTACAGTACAGGACGCGCATGCACTGAACGGGAAGCGCCGGTGGGACCCAGACTGCCGCTCAGTGCTTTAGGCAGCCAGCAGCAGTCGCCACCGTCGCTTGTGGATAACGAATAAGGCCACCCCAATGAATGCGAACGGTCACCGAACACGCTTCTGTATAAACTGATTCAAAATGAAGTAATCGTCTCATCAGGGACGATAAGCGAGAAGCGCCGGACCATACGCGATGTCAGCAACCCTGCTACGCAGTGTTTCCCAGGCGCGGTCGCATATCGGCGCTTCCTACAGATTTGTCGCACTGCGAAAAAAAGCCGGGGAACAACAGGTACAAAAACGAGATTATTTAAGATAACTAATGTGCAGCCTGCGTTTTACGCCATGCAGGAGCCCTAGCAGTGGGTCACAGCGATGTAAACAAGAGAACTGGAGTGCAGTCAACCTCATCGGTGCATTCCTGGGCAAGGTTCGCGCTTATGCGGTAAATTTTCAATGGTGTACTATGATCTTCAAGCACTCATTTAGCGTGTGGACAAAGAAATTGCTAAAAAAAGGAGCAGAAGAAAGCGAGCAACGCACACGAAAATTAACATCCACAGAACCGAAGCAGTACGGCGTTGCTATGGGCGGGACGAAGCGATGGCGACGGTAGTTGGTCAGTGCGGGCTGTGTTCCAGCTTCGGAGGCATCCCAAAATCTCGAATGTCTTCGCGGAGCTCCGTTGGCTGCAATGCGTCTGAGCCGAATGATGCTAAAAAATTCCTCTACCAGCGCAAGGCGGCAGTCGAGTTCGAATGACATTCGGCTGGATAGCTTTCGAAACGCCCGTGTAGTATGGGTATTACTTTGAAAAGTTTGAAAAGGATTAATTTGAAGTGCCTCTACATACACTTCAGGAAGGAGGCCAAAAGGTGCGGTGCATCACGAGGGCCTTCTTCCCTGGGGTAAGCAAAGTGCATTCAGCATATACACACAAAATAAACAAATACACAAAAATGTAGCGGTCACCATGAGACTTGTTGGCATGTTAAAACAAAAACAGAAAACGGTTGTTACAGTAGCTTCAAAGTTGTTTATATGCATGCTGTTGGATTACAGGGAGGTATAAAATAAAAAAATATATAATCATGTTAACTGTTATCAATTTACAGTATGTCACAGGATGTACCGGATAGTCATGCAGTTAACAGTGCAATTACTTTTCTCTTGAATATTTTTCGACTTCTGCATTGATAGAGGAGGTCATGAAATTTTTTTTTCATTCAAAAAGGTAGTCATTTTTTATCTAATAGTTTTGAACCCGTAATTTGTTCTTGCTTTTGGTGCTCTTATTGTCATGTGCCGAAGGGGATATGGGTGTTGTGGTAGCTCTGGTGTTGCAAAAAACTGAGGTTCAAGATGAATTCTGTTATATGTCTCAAGCTCTAGCCGAAGAGTTTTTAATTGAAAAAATGTGAATAGCCCCAAGCTGTTCCGCCACGGGTTCGTGCTATCCAAGTAACCTAGACTAGCAGTTGCTCGTATGGCCTTTTTCTGCAGAAAATCAAAGCATTTAAATTAGTCTCTGTTGAGTCGCCCCATATCACAAACAATAGTAAAGGTGCGAATGAATTAAACTGAAATAAAGTTGCTTTTTGAGCCATATGATGATACCCGATGATACGTCTATTCTTAATTATTTAGAAAAGTGTTTCAACGAATTTGAAAATCTCTCCGAAGTCGAAACAGTTTAAGAGTTGTGGCAGCGCTTTAAAGCTTTTATTAAAGTCTGCATAGATCAGTTTGTTCCGACGCGACTCAAGAAAACGAAGCGGAGTAACCCATGGATAACTAGGGATATTGTTCACGCGAAACGGAAATTAAAAAGGCTGCGCAAAGGAAAAGCAGATCCTAGGGAAATACACGCAGTACGTCAGAGAATAAAGGCTTTGCTACTCAGTTCGAAGCAAACATTTTTTAATCACACTCGAAGTGGTTTTCTTAAGACTTCCCCAGAAAAATTTTGGCGTTATTTAGACCGCAGAAAGGAAAAAATAAAGCAAATGACAGTAGGAAATGTTCTAGTAGAAGAAAAAGGTGTTATCGCTGATGGATTAAATAAATATTTTCAATCAGTATTCACGCGCAGTGATCGACCATTTCCGGTAGATGATGGGACATCTTTCAGCGAAAGTTCCGTGGACGCTATCAACTTTACTCAGAGGGGCGTATTCCAGCAGTTGCTACAGTTAGATAACAAGAAGGCTTCTGGGCCAGACGGAATACCTACCGGCTTTTTGAAAAGGTATGCTGAGTGGATATCATTTTATTTGGTAATTATTTTTCAGAAGTCACTAAGCACCCATTCCGTGCCACAGGACTGGCGTTGTGCTGTAGTTATCTCCATATTTAAAAGTGACAATCGTACTCTAATGAATAACTACCGTCCTGTATCCCTTACGTCAGTTTTCTGCAAGGTTATGGAACACGTCATAGCAAAGCATATAATTATCTTCCTGGAATCAAATGGCCTCTTTTGCGCATGCCAGCATGGGTTCGACGGGGTCTTTCCACAGTGACACAGCTCATTGAGACATTACACGATTTTTCCAAAGCTATGGACAACCGTGAACAAATGGATGTTATATGCGTTGATTTTGCCAAAGCCTTTGATAAGGTTCCCCATCGTAAATTACTTTTTAAACTGTACAAAGCCGGTATAAATGGCGACGTTCTAAAATGGATTGAAGATTATTTAACTAACCGGAAGCAGGCAGTTCGCGTTGATGATTCCGAGTCTGATTTTGTAGATGTATACTCAGGAGTACCACAGGGGTCCTTGTTAGGGCCAGCACTTTTTCTGCTTTACATCAATGATGTAGCAACCGCTTTAGATAGTTCTGCTAAGATAAAACTCTTTGCAGATGACTGCTTGATTTTTGCGCCGGTATCTTCTTTAGAGGATCAGATTAAGCTCAATCGAAACCTTCAGGCGTTTGGGAGTTGGTGTGACAAGTGGGAAATGCGAATTAATTTTGATAAGACCACATACTCGCATATCACTGCAAAAAAGAATATTTTTGCTTTTCAGTACGATATTCAAGGCTACAATCTAGATAATGTTTCTTGTTTCAAATATCTTGGTGTTTCTATTTCGCATGATTTAAAACGGCACAATCAAGTAGAAAGAGTGCGCAGAAGAAATTGGGTTTTTTAGGAGCAAGACTGGGGAGGGCAAAGTGAAGTTCGCGGTGCCGTATTTTGTTTGCTGCTTTATGGGAATGCCCATTAAGTCCTTCTTCTTGGGGGGCCCTCCGCACAGAAAGGGGTCAGTCAACCCGGCGGGAGAAGAGGGGGCGCCGAATGGCGGGGGATTACGGGAGTCGTCAAACTCCCCTCACGGACGGAGTCGTTAGGTCGCATCCTCTGTGCACGTGTTTACGGCGAGGCGAACCCGCGCCACAGTGCGTGGTCCTTTGTGCCATGTCTGCAGCGGCGTGCTTTGACATATTGTCACGCTAGCTGCAGGCATGAGGAGCGCCGATGAGAAACAGATGAGTTAAAGTGGCTTTCCTCGAACTTGGGGCAACCGGACGTTGGGAAAGCGAGTGTTCGCGAAGCTCGCAGCAGGAAAGCATAATTATCCGAAATCGTGATGGTGGAAAGTGTGCATATGTGTACGGTGTCGCGATGAGCTACCTTCTTTCCCCAATCATTGATTGGTTGTCTTTTCCTTTCCCCAGTAAGTTATTGGGTGGATGTTTGTACAGTACCTGATTCGTTATTCTCCCACCGAGGGCGGGGACATAGGATTTAAAACCCGCTGCTTCGGCAGGACCGAGGGCTGGTTTCGTCACGTAGAACTACGAGCCAGTCAAGTGTAAATATGTTTTCTCCTTGCTTGTATCTTCCTTTGTGCTTTTAATTGTTATAAAAAGTTAACCTCTCCAGAAGTGTCCTCTTGCAATGTGATTGAGCAAAACGAATCTGCAAGACGTCAAGCATCCTACAATTATCATCTTCAACAGCAATTCCCCTCTACGAGATCTTAAGAGAGGATTTTTAATTGGCGCAGCCGTAGAGGGGACCTTTTTAACCGGCAACAAAAGACGTTAAACTACTGGCTTACAGATCTCTTATTCGACCATCCCTAGAATATGCGTTAGTAGCATGGGCGCCCCATCAAAAAGTAATGTGGGCCAAAATAGAGAACGTGCAACGCCGGGCGGCGCGCTTTATTTGTTCGAAATATAGAAGGACAGACTCAGTTTTGGCGATGTTAGAGTCTAGCGGTCTTGAATTATTGGAAGATCGGTGCAAGAAGCAGAGAGTAAAAACGTTTTTTCAAATGATTCACGGGGAACTAAAAATTAATAAAGATTTGTATTTAAAACCTTCAGGCAGACTGAGCTCCCGCTGAAATCATAGTGAAGCTATTCAACCGTACTTTTCCCGAACCTATGCCTTTCGTTGTTCGTTCTTCCCAGAGTCAATAGAGCTGTGGAATAAGCTGCCTGCAGAAATTGTTCGCAGTTCTGATACTGCATTATTTACAAATGCAATTAAGGTTCTTTACGAAAACTGTGCCGTGTGGATATTGTAAAGTGTTTTCTTTTCTCTTTTTTTCTCCTTTTCCTTTTTTTCTGTTTGTGTGCGTGCGGCAGCTGTTGAACATTTGAATACATGTCTTACAGTCTGTATATCGTATCTTGTGTTGTATCCGTAGGACACTGTAGTGCATGTGCATATTTCTTTTTGTATCTGGCTGTATCTTGTATGAACGTATATGTAACATCCCTCCCTGTTACGACCCTCAACTGAGGGTTGACAGTATTTCTAAATAGATAAATAAATAATAAATAAATATTGGTAACACAAGCCTAAATTTATTTAGAAGGCCTACTGACCGAGAAATTTTTTCTTACTTGATTAATATAGTTAATCCACAGCAGGTATTCATTAAATATAACTCCAAGAAATTTTATTGACTGTACACGTTGTAAAACATTTGAATTTTATACTATGATTGGCTCATCATCTATAACTTTAGTTTTAGGTCTGAATGTTACATACTTCGTCTTCGTGAGGTTCAATTCTAACCTGTTGGTCCGCAACCATAATGTAAGGTTTTCTAACCAGAGATTTGCTCTACATTCTATTGCTTGTAAACTCGCGTCATGAAAGAAAATGTTTATGTCGTGAGCGTATAAAGCTGTTTCGGAGCAAGGAAGAATATTAACAATATCATTTATGTGAACTAGGAATAGAATAGGACCCAGTACTGAGCCCTGTGGCACACCAGTGCGTATAAGGCGGTAGCTTGAAGGTATGTCGTTGATCATTGGGAATTGTACTCTAGATGATAAGTAGCTCTGAATAAGACTAAGCGCGGAGCCTCGTATCCCATAGAATTGTAATTTGCGCAGTAAAATTTCGTGACAGACCGAGTCGAAGGCTTTTCTAAAGTCTAAGAATAGCCTAAGTCTAAAAATTCTGTTTTATATATTGTTGATTATGTTGTCCTTTATGTGAAGTAAAGCTTTTTCCGTAGATTTCCCTTTCTGAAATCCAAATTGTTCTTTCGCAATAGCTCCGGTCTTGATGAAGTACGAAGCAAGGCGGGTATTGATGACTTGTTCAGGAATTTTTTCGAAGAGCGGCAAAACGGATATTAGGCGAAAATTATTAGGATCATTATAACTTCCTGTCTTATGTATAACACAAAATCTTGCTATCTTTAATTTATCTGGAAACCTGCCTTCTTTGAGCATTTGGTTGCATATATGGGACAACAAAGGTGCGATAATATCAGATACAGCTTTCACTACCTCACCTTTGATGTTATCAGCTACAACGGAACAATTATTTTTTAGAAGCATTATACGAGGTCTGTTAGAAAAGTATCCGACCTTTGGTCGTAGAAAAAAAACTTGCATAACTGGAGCGTTGCAATTCTAGTCACCTTCAAAGTAGTCTACTTGGGACTCCACACACTTCTCCCAACGGTGCTGCCATTGTGGGAAGTATTCCGAAAAGGCCCCTTTTGGAATGGAGTTTAGCTCACCTGTCGTTGCAGCCATAATGTTCTTCTTTGTTTGAAATCGCGCTCCTTTCAATGGCCTTTTGATTTTGGGAACCAGCCAGAAATCGCAGGGGCCATATCAGGACAGTAAGGAGTCTGTTGAACTACAGGAGTCTGGTTTTTCGCCAAAAAATCTTAATCGAGTGCGAGGAATGTGCAAGAGCATTGTCGCGATGGGCGGGCCAATTTCCTGTTGACCTCACCCAAGCAGCACATGACATCGGTCCAATGTAGGATCTGAGTTGGCAAACGACAGCCCTGTGAAGGCCCCGCGTTGCCTCTGTTCTCCCAGCCTTGGCTCAGCCATTTTTAGAAGTTGGCAGTATTGGACCAGTTTCTCAGACGTTCTCCCAGCCTTGGCTCAGCCATTTTTAGAAGTTGGCAGTATTGGACCACTTTCTCGAATGTTTCCCCTGCATTGACTTTGCCATATTTAGAAGCTGGCCAATTCCTGCAATAGGCAACGCAACTTTGAAGTGCCGACTGCTATGGAGCATCATGCAGTTGCTATTGTGACTTCTTAGTTTTCTCAATTGTGGCGATAGGCGCGATATATATATATATATAGCTCGCACATTGTTAATTATTTATAAGCATATATAGTTCGGGGCGTAGATAATGATATCTTCGTAAAAACCCGCATAACCTCCTGTGAGATTTTTTAAATCTCAGTTTTTTAAACTAAAATATGCAAAGTTGCATGCATGCATGCGATTATTTCCCCCTTTAAGGTTGTGGTCTTCGTTCTGTGTAAATGTAAAAAGTCCAGTCGTGCAATGAAAGAATGCGAGTCGGAGAAACATACATGCAGCACCGATTTTCAGGCCTGAATTTCAAAAACTATAAATAGCATTTTATAAAAATAACTTCTCGACTCTAACGTTAAATACGCTGTACCTTGATGTGCTTGGGCGTCGCAGTTAATGCGGTATACCTGCAGAACAGCACCAAAACATATGTGCATGGCGCAACGTGTCGAGCACTCCATTAAAGCAGGAATGGGTAAACAGTAACGTGCGTTTGCTCCATGATAGGACAGCGCTGACCATGCGCTTATATAAGAGATACATATAGCTTAAGAAAAAAACGTTACATCGTCTGCGGGAACTCGAATTGGAAGAATGCGAAGGCATTGCGCCTCCACGGTACTCGTTCTCTCCCTTTGCCTCGTATGCAGCCCATATGAGTTATATGTGTCAGTATACGTGCCTCATATGAACACATATAGGCTTCATACGAGTTCATATGTGCCTCGTTTGACTCATATGGGCACCATATGAGCCATATGTGTCGACAAATGCGCCTCGTATCAGCACATATACTTCATACGAGTTCATGTGTGTCACAAATTAATGTGTCTCGTATGAACGCGTATAGGCTGCGTACGAGCTCATACGCGTCACAAATGTCACAGATGAACACATCTGCTGCATATATATAGTAGTTCACGCGCTACGGAAAGGTGACTTGTATGGATTACATATGTGGCATACCTTAACTGACACGCGACACTCGTGCGTACACAAGAGCTCCGATATGCACCGTATCAGCTTACATCAATCTCGTGCGAAACACATAGCCGCTGATGAGTGCGTCTCATAGAGTGGGCCTTGCTGTTTGAAACACGCGGAAAAGAAGAGATGAACAAGCGATTAACAAGTGCCCAACCAACGCAAAAAAGAAACTCTTGGCCTGTTTCAAATATTTTTCTCCTTGATTCTCTGCTTGTGCCCTCCTGTTGTAAACCGCGCCTATCCAAACAGTATGACGTTAGGCGTTTCCAATGTGCTTGGACAAACGTTCAGCCAGAAGGCAAATGTTGCCTTCTGGGCTTAGTTGAGCTAATAACGCCAGGTATTTTCATGCAAGAGCTCCGACTGTAGTTAACAATATGTGCGCAATGAGAGTACTACGATCAATGGTGCAGGCGCTGTGAAAATTAAAATACATACAAATATCAGATCTTTCAGTGCTTATCATAGAGCACATCAAGATCCACAATATCAGTGGAAGTGCAATCGGCTGTAGTTCAGCTCCTTATACCTTAAAAATAAACATTTGTCCTCGCACCTAACCGTCGAATTCTATAGTAGTGGGAAGCATAGCACAAGTCTTGTCATCGAAATGTAAAGTAGTTTTTGCCATGCCAGCAGTGGTGTAGTGGGTTTGCAAAGTTCCCACTGCTGCCATACTTTCAGTTCCCCGCTCGGCTTTAATTTACTGATTTCTTCGTTTACTTTCCTGCTAAAGATGTCGTCTGTAATGAGCTTATATTTAATTTCCACATCTCCCAAGAAAACTGATTTCCTCGTTTTTTTGTCCCTATCCCACACTGCACTAAACAATGATCCGAAAATGATACCGGTACTACATTGTAGCTACTGCATTTTGAAATAACGTTCGGTGACACATAAATGCGATCTAGCCGTGCATGGCTTGACCGTTGAAAATGGGTGAGTCTCACACAACGCTCGCCTTCTAAACATTCGGCCACATCATCGAGGTTGCACGTGTCTATAATTTCTGAGAGTACTTCAGTGCTTCTGTCCCTAAATGCCCTTGCACTGGTTTTGTCACAGCCCCTCAGGACGCAATTGAAGTCACCCATTACGATCAGGGATTTCTCACAACTGAAGTGCTTTTGTACGCGTTGAAAAAACGCTGTCCTCTCATCCACCGCATTTGGGGCGTACACACAAATGATGCGCCAATATGTTTTGTCGTACAGGAGGTCAACCAAAACAAATCGACCCGAAGGACACGCCGTATATGCCTGAACCTCAAGTCCCGGTACATTCTTTACAAAGATGACACAACCCGCAGACGTTCCTACAGCGTGGGCGACAACTGCAAAAAACCTAGACGTGAAACGTCTCACCATGCTCCCGGTCTCCTCTTCCCCGTCAATTTTCGTTTCCTGCACTGCCAGGACGTCAATGTCGTGCTCAGTTAAAAGGCGGTACACCTGGCTCTGCTTCTTCTTACTTGCCAGTCCCCTGACATTAAGTGTACCGACTTTCATGGGGAACGCATGAGCCATTTTAATGCAGAAGAAACGCTCATGGCGTACCGGAGCTGCACGACAAGATTAATTGTAAATAAGAGTTTGGGGGCCCCCATTAGCCTGCAGCGTTCGGTGCGCCAGGGTTGTCCCCTCAGCCCTCTTCTATTCTGCATTTACATTGAAGCGTTGTGTTTGAATATCATGGAAAGTGAAAAAATTCGAGGATTCCAGCTACAGGCAGCAGAAGTTAAGCTGCTGGCTTATGCGGATGATGTCGCGGTGTTCACAGTGAACCGGGAGGGTATAACCGAGGCCGTGGCATGCGTAAAAGAATTCACTAAGATCACCGGTAGTAAAGTGAATTGGTCAAAGTCCCTGGGGCTTTGGCACGGAGAATGGCCAACGAAGCCCGGCAATTTTGCAAATGTGTCCTGGGTGACGACCCCAGTAAAGTACTTAGGCGTTCCGTCCCGCCGCGGTGGCTGAGCGGTTATGGTACTCGGCTGCTGGCCCGAAAGACGCGGGTTCGATCCCGGCCGCGGCGGCTGAATTTCTTTGGAGGAGAAATTCTAGAGGCCCGTGTACTGTGCGATGTCAGTGCACGTTAAAGAACCCCAGATGGTCGATATTTCCGGAGCCCTCCACTACGGCGTCTCTCATAGCCTCAGTCGCTTTGGGACGTTAAACCCCGTAAACCAAACCAACTTAGGCGTTCCACTGGACGGTTATCGCGATAGCGATTCGTACTGGAAAGCACAGACGCAAGCCACGCGTGAAAAGGTGGAAAGGTGGAAAGGGCGACACCTTTCAATTTTCGCAAGGGCCACAGTGTGCAATCTGTTTTTTATGTCTAGGCTGTGGTACGTGATGCAAGTGTTGCATTGTGCAAGGATGAACGTACAGAGACTGCACCGGATCTTTGCCGTTTTTGTGTGGGCTGCGGACTGGGAACGCTGTAGCCGGACCAATTTGTTTAGGCGGGTGAAGGATGGCGGCCTGAGTCTGGGACACTTATTTCTGCGGCAGATTGTAAGCAGATTTTGTTTTGTGCGCGATGTAAGCGATCCGTTTTTGCGCACTGTGTGCCAATTAAGGCTCGGAAATGCACTGCCGGACTTTGTTGTCACAACCGAAAGGTTCTCGGGACGTATTTTTGGTTACTTTAGAGAGGTTGTCGTGAGTGTTCGATTCCTGTCTGTTCGATTTTCGTATGAATATTTATCTTCTGTTAGCAGGAAGAAGTTGTATAAAGATTTGTGCGATGTAGTTCTTCCACAACCTATGTACAGGGCCTTATACAATGGAGGCCAGGGACGCGACGTACTTAAGCGTGTGAAGGCGATGCAGGTGCCGCCAAGTGCAAAAACTTTTTTCTTTAAATTACATACCGGAACACTACCAGTAAAGGAATTCTTGGAAAGGAAGCAGTTATTTCTACCTTGGGGATCACATTGTTTAATTTGTAAACAACCAGAAACAATAGACCACGTTTTTTTGCACTGTTGGGAGGGGGTATACTTTTGGGACATTTTGCAACGGACTTTAAAAAAGGAATTTCCGCTCGACGCTCATGGTATTCGGTACTTGCCTGTAGAGAGTGAGGATGGGACACCATTCGACCTCATTATGCTAATGGACCTCCATTGTATTTGGCGCTCCAGAATGGCAGGATATCATTGCGATCCTGATGCACGGCCAGCACGGATCTATTTTCGGGAGTGCATGCATAAGTATATTGAAGTTCAGAAACTTGCTCCTGAAGCTCCCGAGTGGCTCGAAAGAGTCGAGCCTTTGGTGACGCTTAAGGAGTTTTAATATGATGAAGCCACGCACCCCCGGGCGGATAGTGTTGTTAATTATTGCTCATTGCGCTCTTTAAGTGTATTTGTGTACTGTGGTTCTTGCCGAAGTCAGGCAATAAATAAAAAAAAGGCAGTGGTGTAGTGGGTAGTGTAGTGAGCTGTAGATCTCTAGGTCGGTGGTTCGAATCCGGAACGGCGTGTAGTTTTTATTTTCGCGTCCGAATTTTTTTTTTACTTTCTTTAGTTTACTAACTTCAATGGAAGCTATTTTATTGTTAATTGCCTTATAATTCCACCCCAGCCCTTCCCTTTCCTTTCCCAAAAATTGTAAACCAGACACATATGACACGTATGTGTCATAAGACACATACGAGATATTCCATAATCATACGAGATATTCCATAATCTCGTATGAACCAGACACATATGACACATATATACGAGATTTTTCGATAGGGACGTATTAATCGCTATCGGTTAATCGTCTTCATATTGATTACGGTCATAGATTTCAATCACGCGTCTTCAGCGCGCACTTCGCTTCTGCGTCGCGTGGTTGCTTCGGACGGTAGCAAGAGTTGGGGGGTGCGTACGTCGACTGATGTTTCGGAGTGCGATCGTTTCCTGCCGCCTTGATCCAAGCTTGAAGACGTAGATGCGACCGGCCGTTGTGAAATACCGAGATCTTGCAAGATCTCACGGTATTCTTTTTCAACGATACGGTAATTGCGTTGCTTTGCATTCATGGCGAAATGCAGAAGCTTTGCGGTGAAAGACGAGGACCGCAACAGCCGCACAAAGGGACAGCAGACAGGCAGTACGACCAACACCTCCACACCACAAAAGAAAAACAAGCGCGAGCACTCGCGCATAGAGGAATTTTTCCTCCATGCACTCGCGGCATGACTCGCGGGCAGGGTTGCCGTTGGGAACATTTTAAAAGAAGCCAAAACTTGAGCTGAAAGTAGTCAAAAGTAGCCATGCCATTCCATCTTAGCTGTCGCGTAAAATAAGATGTTTTGCTCATTAATAAATTGAAGTGTAAAAAAATTGATAAAAATTATTCTTGGCGGTGTTGTCAACACTAAGCTTCAAATAAATTTTCCGAAACTAAACGTGTATTTATCCACAGCTTTACGCATAAACGTAGGCATCCGCTCTCTCTCCCACGTGTGTTCCAAGCCAATCCCAATCCATAGCTTGTGGTCATTTCGTTTGGACGTTTGGCAGCAAAGCGCGCGCTTGTGAATTTTGATTTCTTCAAGCTTTTTGAAGTTTGGTGGCGGCACGCGTGAGTCACCGAGGGGAACCAGGAGGCACTGCTTGCGTAAGTATACATTCTGTCCTTTTTTCCCTTTCATGTTAGTTGTCAGCTAATATTTACTTGTGAACTTGTCAAGAGTGAGGACAATGAGCACGCCTCGTGTGTCGCCCCTTTATCTAACTTGTCTGTAGGCATCTGTCAGCAGTTGTCTTTTGATTAACTCAGCGGCGCATTGCAAGGTGTAACTGCGTGTAAGGGTTGGGGTAATATGAAGTAACACACACGTACACGAAGGGAAGCGCTTCTAAATGTCGTGTGTGTTTGTGTGTTCCTTCATCAGGGTGAACGCACTATCCCGGCAAATCTTGTTGGCGCATTGCTTCTGAGAGGGTTTGTTTCTCACGGCACATCGTACATTTATGTACGTGTATAGATATTATGATCATGATCGCAATGACAGTCGTCACGTGGTTACGGCGCTCGGCTGCTGACTCGAAATACGCGGGTTCGATCCCGGCTGCGGCGGTCGAATTTCGATGGAGGCGAAATTCTAGAGGCCCGTGTACTGTGAGCGATATCGGTGCACTCTAAAGAACCCCAGGTGGTCGAAATTTCCGGAGCCGTTCTCTGCGGCGCCCCCCATGACCAACCAGTTGCCACGTGCGATGCAGTTGAGTGTTTTTCATCGCCAATTTTTGCTTTTGTGAGGCTAATCGCTTGGTTCAGGCATGCATGTCAGACGTCATAGAGTCGCAGCCTGCATGCCTTGTGCTTGATTGACAAATGCTTCCATGGCAGTGTTGACATTGTTGCGTTGCGAGTCTCCGTGCGATGAGAGAAATGTGACAAGAACAGGATGAATGAACACAATTCTTCTGTACTGCCAGAAGTAATGCTGCTCCTGCCAGTGATCGGTTACAGAAAAAAAATTGAGAGTACTTTTTATTTATGTGTGTCCCTTCCCGCTACTCAGAGCCTTGTATTACAAAGTCTAGATCAGTGTGACTCTACATATAGCGAGTGCTAGTTTCGAGCTCGCTAATTGAACGCGCTTGTTTTCTCTCTTCCTGATTTGGTCAATCTTGCGTTTTACTGGTTTCTTTTTTCATCACTATGCTCCTGGTAGACTGCACTCAGTTTGATGTTCAATGCAGTGAAGTTGCACGCCACTATTGCAGGCTGTTATTTGGTTCACTTGACAGCAGGCACAGAAATATTGTTTAAATAAGTCCCAAATTGCAGGCGCTCGTGACACTTGTAACTCTCAACTCATGAAAGTTCAGAAGTGCGTTGCGAAGTAGAACGAGATGGTTGTAAGAGTACCTGTCAGTTGTCATGGTAGTGTGAAGTTTTCGGCACCCAAACAGGCAAGTGCCAGTAGAGTATGGCACAGACAGTGTCTGGTAAAAATCCTTGTTTCCCCATTAATCTTTTGTCGTGTTTCCTCTGTGCAGCATGTCAAAACCATTCGCTGTGGTGAAGTTTCCTCTTGAGGACGACTGCCTTGCAGTCATCCCTGTCGGATGGCTCACAGAGACAAAAGAAGAGTGCTACTGGCCTGTGGCCAGGAGCTCGGAGGTGACGCGGCTCGCAAAAGCTGAGGCCGAGCCAGCTCTCGGAGGGGAGTGGATGCGTTGCCCAGTGGTCGTCGTTACCACGTGCCATAAGTAGTCTTATTGCAGACATATTGATGGTAGCTTCATCAGCGATTGTAAAGGCCTCTTTGCTAGATTCTGTGAGTCTGCACCTCTGCATGGCTAAATTACGACTAAGAAGTCATACTGAATGCCAACAGCGCAACCGACGCAGACAAAGTAGAAGAAGACACAGGACAAGCGCTGCCTGTGCTGTTTTACTCACAACTGAAATTTTATTCAAGGAAAGTAGTACATTTTATAGAAAAAGTGGCCAACTTATCAGCTAGTAAACACAACCCATGTTTCTACGTGGCATCAAGGTATGCAACCTCACTGTCATATAATGAAATATATGGCTTACTGACGCATAACCTTGTTTTTTTCCTCATGTGATATGCTTCCATAATCTCACGTGTTAATCGGGACGGGTGTTTGTAGAGGATATCACAGTAAGGTAAAGAAGGAAAACAAGATTGGCAGTCTCGAACATGGTCAACTGGATTATTAGATTTGTTAGCATCCAGATTATTTGCATGCTATTTCAAACGTGTATTGATGCAACGCCCCGTCTGCCCGATATATATTTGTCCGCATGACATTGGGATTTTGTAAACTACCTCTTCTGCGCATGGCACATACATTGTTTCGTGCTTAACCCCACAAGTTGTTTCAGATTCTTTTCGTTGCTCAGCCTTTTTTTCCAAAACAGCACAAACCTTTTTAAGTTTCTTGGGTGCGGAAAAAACCACCCCTACGCCATACCGGTTTGCCACATTTTTAAGATTATGTGACAGGCGATGTACATAAGGGAGAATGGCAAACTTTTTTCTTTCCTTCTCTTTTCCCGGACTAGGCACCAAATATGGATTCTTAAGCTTTCTAGCTACCTTGTTACAGCCCAATAACATAACACCATCCGGGTATCCAGCTTCCTTTAACCTTTTAACTTGCTCATTGAAGCTATTGGTTGCCATATGGATACAAGATTTTGATAATGAGGACACTACCAACTCGCCCGTTTGGCTATAGTGTAAGAAGTCATGTTGATAGCCACCGCTTAGCCAGCTGTCAAAAAGAGGAGCAGAATGAACTGTTAGCTATTGCACTTGTAAGCTGATGAACTACTTCTGAAACTCATTAGTGCCTTGTTTTTGAAGACCTGTAGTTCCCAGAATTAGTGCTGCACTCAGTATGCTTAATAATATTTAGTACAGAAAGGTTTAGTATGGTAATGTTTTTTTTTGCATTATGAAACATTTTTTGGCACACAAAAAGCACAGACAAGGAAAGAGCACACAATACAAATGCCAGACATCAATTGATGCTTTGCGTTGTGTGCTCTTTCCTCATCCATGTTTGTTGTGCACTGAGACAGTGTTTCATAATGCAAATTCAGAACCAACTCATCCAGCTGTTTACATTTGGTTCAGTTTGAATTGTTAGCCTGTCGCAGTGGCTGAGTGGTCCATGCTGCTGAGCCGAGGGCCCAGGTTACATCCTGTCTGTGGTGAAATGGAGCAGTGCAGAATGCGCTTGTGCTCTGTAATATCAGTGCATGGTAAACAACCCCATGTGGTCTAAATTAATCTGGAGTCTTCCGCTACGTCATTCTTCATAGCTTAAAGCTGTTAAATCCTAGAAACCAGAATCACACTTTTAATTTTAAATAAAACAATGCCTCTGCCACATGAGTGTTTCACAGGCTTTCAAACTGATAGTCTGTTGGCCTGAGTGTTGCTATACAGGGAGCTGAACGGGCATCAAGTCAGCAAAGCAGCCCTCGGACATATTTTGTAGTGACAATTCTGTTAAGTATGGATACGTGTTTAATTATGAGGAATTATGTGAGTTAGTTTTTGGAACCCATAGTTTGTACGAGATTTTGGTGCATGGTATTGAGGTTGCCTAAGACTGTATGCTTTTGGGCAATTAAATATGTGCTCTCGAAAGTCTGCCAGTTTCCTTTCATAAGGTTTCTGATATAAACAGCAAGCTTCTTGTGGTAAGCGGCCGTGATGGTTAGCAGTCTATGGTTGAGGAAGGAAGGATCCGTGCTCTCACTGTAATGTAAGTTATCAATCGCTCGTACAGCTCTTTTTTGTAAAGTAAGTACTTTCACAAAATTGGTTGAGTAGTCGTTCCCCAGATCAACAAACAATATTGTACATGCGAAAAGACTAGAGAGAAATAAATTTGTAGTTTGAATTTTCGAGGCAGTATTGTGCGAAATTTATTTAGGATACCAACAGAGCGAGCCATTTTAGTGCAAACGTAGTTTACACGATCTGTCCAGAGTAAATGTTCTTCAAAAATGACTCCAAGGAACATTGTAGAGCTGACACGAGTTATAGGAGCTTGCTCGAAGTGAATTTGGAAGTTGTTCGGAACTTCCTTATTTTTGGCTCTAAACAGTATGTACTTTGTTTTCCTGACATTAAGTTCTAACCTATTTGATTTTAACCAAACAGACAATTGGGATAACCAACTATTGGAGGCTGCTTGCAAAATATTACTATCTTGCCCTGAAAAAAATACGTTAGTATCGTCTGCATAGATTATAATGTTGTCTGCTAGATGAAGGTTGACGATATCATTAATATATAATAAGAACAACGTTGGTCCTAGAAAGGAGCCCTGTGGCACACCAGACACAATCTGACCGATCCCAGATGAAATACCGTTAATGATAGTTGTTTGAGATCGGTTGTCAAGGTAGCTAGCAAATAAGGTTAAAGGAACGCCGCGTATTCCATAACACTGCATTTTTTCAAGCAATATCTTATGGTTAACCGAGTCAAACGCTTTCCTCATATCAAGGAATATGCCAACTGTTAGCAGTTTATTTTATATGTTTTCAATTAGCTTTTCTTTGATTTCCAGTAAGGCGGCCTCAGTTTTGTTTTTTTGAAATCCGTACTGTTGCTTGGAGATGACATGGTTTTTGTCGAGATATTGAGAATGTTTGCCGGATCCTACAAGAGCGCCGAAAAAAAGGTGCGGCGCTACGAGTTCACTTCAGCCCTAGAAAGCTCGGCAGTTTCTGGTAATTGAAATTCTCATATTTCTTTATTGATGAGAAATTATTTTTCATACTCAACAAGACGTTCATGTGCAATTCTTTTTTAGGAAATGAGGGCTACAACGATGTTGTACAGCTGCCGTCACCACGTAAGACCTGAATTCTCATTTGTTAAGCCGCCGCGGTGGCTCAGTGGTTACGGCGCTCGGCTGCTGACCCGAAAGACGCGGGTTCGATCCCGGCCAAGGCGGTCGAATTTTGATGGAGGCGAAATTCTAGAGGCCCGTGTGCTGTGCGATGTCAGTGCACGTTGAAGACCCCCAGGTGGTCGAAATTTCCGGAGCCCTTCACTACGGCGTCCCTCATAGCCTGAGTCGCCTTTGGATGTTAACCGCCTTAAAACTAAAACACCATTTCTCATTTCTATTTAATGTAAGGTCGACATTGTGTTAGTTTTGATTGGGGATTTATGGTAGTATGCTTGCAAAATCTGGGAAAAAAACTCCACCGTAGCTAATTGCACTTGCAGAGAAATGGAACGTGCTCAGACTTGGCATCAGCTTTTTACATTTGCCATGCTCTCAGATCAGCAGTGAATCTGCCAGTAACCATTTCGTGGCAAACTCTCTTACCCACGTTAACAGTACTGCGAACAGGTTTCTATTCACATGACATATATTCCGCTCTCTGTTTTTGGTTTCGCCATGACAGTTTCTATTGTGTCCTTAAATGTACCGTATTTTCCAGTGTATAAGACGCACCCGCCATATATGCAGGCTGTAATTGAAAAAGTTGCTATATAAGACGCACCCCAGTTTTCCCAGTTGGGCTAGTGAGGATCAATTAAACACGCTTGCGCGACCATCACGAAATTCACCGTACTTGTGAGAAATTCTTAAGCAACGCTAAGTGGTCGAAAAAGGCAACACTCACGCCATTCCTGCCCACGTTTTGGAAAAAAAGAAAGAAAAACGAAAAAACTCTCCCACATGTCCATAAGAACATTTTATTTCTACTTAAAACCTTGGAAGTCTTCACCTTCGGATGCGCTATCAAAAAGTTCGCCCATTTCTGGTGGCAACGCGACTGAAATATTCTCTTCGCACTACGTACATGGAGGAAACAAAGTGGCAAAGGGTGGCTGAAAAAAGAACGCCGGCTTGTCCTGGCTTGTCTTGACAATGGCGAGAAGCGTGATTGTCGTCATCTTTTGGCATTTCACATCACTTTTGCTTGGGGCCTCCGAAACGGTGGTGTGTTTGTGATCCCGGAAGTCGTCATCCCCGTCGTTTCATTATAAAGTTCACCTAAAAAAAGTTGCGCACGGTGGTCCCCTGGTCCCCGTATTGAAGTATTAACCGTGTTACAACCGCTTCATTGCTAGTGATATTTTTTCGGTAAAAAAGGCTTGAACATGAACCTGAGTAATTTCTGAACTCTCTAAAAAAAAAACGAAAAATTCGCATATAAGACGCACCCTTGTATAGGACGCACCAGCAAGATTTTTGAAAAAAAGCCGCGTCTTATACACCGGAAAATACGGCACCAATGCACCATGCTGGTGCATGAGAAATGTAATTATTGAAGTACTATAGACACATATTTAAAAGATTGAAAACTGATTTTTCAGGAAAGAAAGTGGTGCAGTAATTCTCTCGCATTTCGGTGGACATTCATAAGAGAAGGGATAAAGGAGGGAGTGTGAGAAGAAAGGAAGAAGGAGGTGCCGTAGCGCCCTGGGATAATTTCAGCCGACTGGGGATCTTTAACGTGCACTGACATCGCACAGCACACGGACACCTCTTGCGTTTCGCCTCCATCGAAACGCGCCGCCGCAGTCGGATCACAACGTTCTTTTATGTGTCATAGGTATCTGCATGATGTGACATTGTTTGTCACGTCAACTACTTGTCATGGAGGTGTCGGTTTTGATGGGTTTTGAATTATGAAGTCTTTGTACAGCCTGTGATTGAAACCAAATTAAAATATCTTTTCGGCCAAAGGAAGTGTTACTATTGCCTGGGGGGCATCTCTATATAACCAGGAATTTGTTTCTGAACTTCGTAATTTTGTGTCTATTGTGTTTTAAAAAGATCACCTGTATGCAAAACAGCCTGGCCATGCAACTGTTCTGTCCCTTCTCCAAAAATATCCTGAAGTAGCATTTCTGCATTCAATTAGGATAGAAATGTGACATTGTGGTTGTACACAGTAGTGTGTTCTGTACTTCCTGGATTGCCATCAATGACGCATG
The DNA here is from genome assembly GCF_055824585.1 of Amblyomma mixtum. Classification (NCBI taxonomy): domain Eukaryota; kingdom Metazoa; phylum Arthropoda; class Arachnida; order Ixodida; family Ixodidae; genus Amblyomma; species Amblyomma mixtum. The sequence goes on along the minus strand of NC_143021.1, from coordinate 65,895,041 downwards.
TTCATCTCCAGCCCCACTGAATCACGCTGGGGAGAGCGTGAACGAAAACAGTGCGCCACCCAGCAAGCTGGAGGGGTCGACAGCTGGGACTGTTGATGGTGAGATTTTCACTTTGTTTACTTTTGTGCAAAAAGAGAAATGCAAGCCAAACATGGGGACACAGTGAGAGGACAGAACAAATGCTGCTTGTCCCGTCTTTTCACTGTGTTCCTTTCTTTTAATTACACTCCTATTTTGTCTAGTATCAAGTGTCACAACAAAATATAGAAGCTAGATCTGCTTTGCCTTAAAGAAAAACAGAGCAAATTTTAAATTTGTCATTGTATCTGCTGCTGCCGAGCAGCAGTCAACAGGCCCAGAAAGACCTAGAGAATATACTTATTCTGGAAGATATTTGCACGGAGTTCTCCTCAGTGGCTCTTGAAACGGTGCTAGGAGCACATTTCTAGTTTCAAACTATGTGCTTTGAAAGGGGTCACTCTGAAAATCATCACATGTATTTCTCAAAAACGATTGTATTGAACTTAAGTGGTACTGGAATTTACAACCTAGTACTTCCATTGCTTTCTCCTCTTGTGATTCATAGTGGAGTGGTTGTTGTGTGCCCTTCCCAAGAGCTGTATGTTGTGCTTTTGTTGGGTTCTTTTGGATCCTGGTATTTCTGTTGCCTCTCTCGGCCTACATCACCACCAGGAAGCCACTCCTACGAATTGCACTCTACACAGTAGTCCCATGTTCTGTGCATTTGTTTCCTTACCAGCATAATTTGGTCGCTTGGTCGCGGTTGGTCAGCAAGGCCCATATTGTAATTTTTCATTGTCTTTCAAAGTATTTTAAAAGTTTACTGGTTGGAAGTCAATGCAGTGCCTTGGATGCAGCGAAATGTGCTGAAAAAAAATTAATTGCGCTATCACAAAGCTCCCATAAAGGGTGCTGAAGGAGATAAGCAGCCAATAATAGTGGCATGCTCTGAAGGAGGACCTCTTGCTTAGGAAAGAACTGAACAGCCTAACTGCCTTGTGGAGCACATCAGCTGGCTCCTAGTCTTGTCTTGCCTGCAGCAAAATGGATGCGTGGTAAGAGATAAATGTGACCTTGTTTTATGTCTCAACGGTTTGGCACCTCCTGTGCCTAGCAAGAAACATTTGGTCCACCTCTTTGTTGCATTTCGCCTGTCAGCTAAGGGCTATAATTCCATAAGGGCTATCTTTGTTGCAGTTTTAATGCATTGATCCCTGCCGACACTTGCAGTTAGAACAGATGTCTACCTCCAGCATTTTGGCCAATGTGGGTTTTGCCGTGAGCAATACTTTCCAAATGGTGCAATGCTATATTAAGGGCACAGGCCTGCTCTGCTTTCTCGCTTCTATTAGCACATGCTTCTCATGACACTGGAAGAATCCATTTGCGACTAACTGCTGCCATCTCTGCCATGGTGCAATAGCAGTGGAAATGCCCATGAAGCAATGTAAAAATTGGTGAAGCTCATAGACTGAGAAGTCCTTTACACAACAAGGCTGCAGGTTCTGTGCTAGCTATCACACATAGAGCAGCTCCATTTCACCTAGGTGTTTGTCAGTGCATGGTGACATTTATGGCATTTAAATTAGGCTAGCAAGGAATAGAACATGAATTAGAAGTGTCCTGGAGGATAAAAACTGGTGGAAGTTTAGGAGCATAGTACAGAGTGTGTTGCTGCCTACTGTTAGCCTCATACTGTTCTTTATTGTACCTCAGTGCGCAAATGATATTATTGCGCCCAGGTTAACCCTGCTCTCACTGAAATTGTTGATTGCTTCAGTTTCAGCTACCCTGCTGAAGCTGATGTGCCTGCTGCTGGAGGTCCGAGAGCAGCAGCGCGACTTAATGCAGCGGTTACAAAGGCTGGAGGATCACGTGCTGCTGCGGTCGGACCGGCAGCTGGAGCAGAGGACTCGGCCAGTGTCCCCCTCGCCACCGCCTCCCACCCTTGCACTGCCCGCATTCTCCCCCGAGGAGTTGGACACTGTGGAAGCTGCCGTCCAGGACGACAGCGTGGCTGCTGGACTGGTGATTTAATGTTTCTGATAATTCGTGTCTGGAAAAAATGAATGCCTACTAACGAATTGCATGCATAATGTAATTCCGAGGTTTGTGAAGAAATCTTGAGCTCCAAGAGTATTTGCATGCCGTGCTCTGTGAATAACATGCTCTTCATAGATATAATGCCTACTGTTGTGCTGGGGTGTGCTGTCACAGTGTGTTTTGTTAATGTAAATGTCTTGTTCATGAAAGTTGCTTGCTGATATACACACTGGCTGTTTCAGTGAACATTTTCAGGAATTCCTAAGAATAGGGCGTTCAAAATAGAAGAAATATTTGCAGGTACACACACACAGTTATGCAGCAAATTATGTCCACCACTGCTGAGAGATCGTTCCTCCAAAAAAAAAAAATTGTTTTCCCATATCGAACTTGCGCTTCTTTAGGAATTTTTGAGAGTGTTCACTGGAACGCCCTGTCGATTCCTTGTGTGGTGAGATTTACTGTTGGAAGCAAAAGTGGTACGCAATGCCCAGCCGGTAGCAGAGCTTGCAAAAACTGCATCACGTGTCGGGACAGCTGTTAGGGGACTCTCTTTATCTGCTCTTTGGCTCCTATCAATTTGTTGGGCTCAGTAGCAGTGCTGAACATGTGGCGCTCGCAATATTGCTTACGGCAAGTGCCAGTTGTCACATCATGTTTCAGCCACGCAATGCAAAGAAAATGCCACCTGCGAGACTGCTGTCGCATCAGAGCGTTTAGGCGAGAAGGAGCGCTAAACAGCAAACCAAGCTACTGATGCTGGTTCTGTGCGAAGCATTGCACCTGTCACATCTTGTAGTAGCTTGGTATTTGGCGGTGCAGTCACAGGCTTTTTTGGGGCAGTTGCTCTCAGATGGTGTCACTCAATGTCATTCGATGTTTTCCAGAGCTCTGCCGGTGGCCGGTCGTTGCATAACAGACTTGGTTCCAACAAATTTTTTTTCTCAGTCAAATATTTCTGTGATTACATTATTGTTTCACATCGATCAACAGCAAAAAAAATCCCCTATGCTTTTGTTGCCTGTGGCTGCCTTTCTTCGTATGTGTCTCATAACGAGCCCCTCATTTTCCTTACATTTGTCATTTATTGTTGTGCTGTTTTAATTTAGTTCAGCAGTGGACTTTGTAGCTAACATTAAGGATGTTGTAAGGTCTGTTTTACAGGAAGCTGTGCTTTCGGTTAATATACTGTTGCATGAACTGCTGTGAACACAGCTGGAAGTTGGTCCTCTCTCAGCGCGTCTTTAATTTCGGCTAGGTTTCCCAAATAATGGGGCAGCTTTAACCCACCTCTTCCCTGTCTTTTGCTCACATTATGCACATTTCATTACTTAATCTGCTGCCAAAAACAAGCAACATCGTTTAATTAAATGTGGTTGCTAAGCACGCAGCTTTACTCAGGTGCTTGGGGATTTAAATAAGCGCCCTTTGTATAGCATTAATTAGACTGCTCAATTTCAGGGTAGTGAGCCCCGCCATGCAAGGGCGTCCGCAGAATTTTTTGCAGGGGGGGGCCCCGTTGGTGACCCGGGGGGGGGGGGGGTATGTTCGTAGCAGAAAGGCGCTATTTGCGGAGTAAATTTATTTATTTATATATAAATAAAAATTAAACAAAATGCACACATGAAAGAAAAATTACAAACAGCAAATTAAAGCGCGGCTAGGAGAGGTACATTGGAGTTTATCAACGAAGAAACAACTAAAATTAATAAAAATGCAAAAAGATGCTATATCACTTCGTGGAGAAGAGTGCTCAGTCTTGCTGCATACGGGTTCTCGACTCACCCGGATTGATGACCAGCACACAGCACAATATGTTCACAAACACGCAACTACAGTCACTCAGTCAGTCTTCCTTGAACAGCAACTGTAAGCGCCTCGGATTTTTCTGGGCGAATTGCGTAATTACACGTGTGATAAATTCACTTCTGTGCTTCATTACACGCTCTCGGTGCACACTCATCATACACATTGATTGGAAAAACTGTTGAACGCGTACGTTGAAAACAAAAGATGACTATATATACAACGAAAACTTATTTACAAGATAAATGCACGCTCGCAGCTTCATACACCTCGCTCCATCTTGCTTGCGCATCCGCACAGTCGAGCAACCGCACACACACTGCTCTCCGCTCGTCGTTTTCTCGTCCGCTGTCTTGGTTGTTCTCAGCTTCGCTGACAACCGGCCACTAAAAACACCCAAGCACAAACACAGAGGCGCGCACACGTGCAAGGGCTTACTTGCCGCAGTATCCCCGAATGCGCACTTTGGGGGTGAAAGGAACGTCGCGCAACTTCCGAGGGGAAGGGACACTCGCCACTCCAGTCGGAAAATTTGTTTTTGTGTTTTTATGGGGTTCAGAGCCCCAAAACGACTCAGGCTATGAGGGATGGAGTAGTACAGAGTTCCGGGTAATGTCGACCACCTGGGTCTCTTTACCATGCACTGACACGCACAGTACATGGGCGCTGTTGTGATTTGAGGCCCAGCCAGAGGTGACAGGCGAGCCAGGCAGGCGCCATCGGGCTGCGTTGACCAAAGGCGCTGGTTTTCGCAGAAGACGCAAAGAACGCTGGTGTGGGGGTGCCTCGGGAGACTGCGTCGCCGTGAACAAAAGCAGCTAATCCCCTTTGCCGGAGATTCTGAAAGCGGCGCTTCTACCGAACTGCGCTACCCGTGGATCGGAGGAGACAGCGAGCGGCGGCGGCGCCAACTCATCGCCCGCTTGCCCCTGAGCAGCCCGACAAAGCGGGGGTGGACACGGCTGATTTTACCTTCCCTCCTTAAGAATTCATCGGTGACCGGCGTAACGATAGGCGAAAACAAGATGCCCCGTGCACTGTCTGCCTCCGTGTCGCTATCTCTCTAGAGATCAAAGAAACAGACACCCATCTCAAGGCGGCTCGAAACACATGCTCGCCGGTGCCGCTGTATGTCTGGAACAGGTCGCCCTTCAGTAGAGCTAACGATGGCGTGGTTTGAAAACGGCGGAACGACGCACGCCCGGACGCGGCATTTCGCAGATGTGACCATGCGGGGCTGCTTTTACCCTTTTGACTGAGCGCACCACCGCCCCTGGCGTGCGGCCATCACTCACGGTTCGAGTGAGTGATTTTCCAGGGGGGTGCAGCCGCCCCCCTTGCCCCCCCCTCCGGATGCCCATGCCGCCATGGTGGCTCAGTGGTTAGGGCACTCGACTGCTGAACCCAAAGACTCAGGTTCAAACCCAGCCGTGATGGCCAGTTTTCCATGGAGGCGAAAAGCAAGGCGCCCGTGTGCAGTGTGATGTCAGTGGCGCATGTTAAAGACCCCACGTGGTCGATACTTCCGGAGCCCTCCACTATGGTGTCCCTCATCATAGCCTGAGTCACTTTGGAACTTTAAGTTCTACAAACCAAATCAATTTTAGCGTAACGGCTGTGCAGAGAAAACACATCCAGCACATAGATATCTGCAAAAAGCATTATAGTTATAATATAATAATGTCCAAGATGCAAAGCATAATGGGTAGGAGTTGGCCACCTTTGCTTAATCGCTAAAGTTTCCCTGCTCTTAGTAAACTGGGAAAAAAAAGAATGTCCATATTGGTGGTGGTGCTTTCTGCTGGTAGCAACTAGTCAAGCTATTGTATCATACAGAAATTATGCATTATGATTGTAGGTACTCGCATGGGCTGTTGACAGGTAGTCACACAATTGTCTTAGCTATTCGATTCTGCTAAACTAAATGAAATTATATTTTGATGTTTGTGCCTAATAGCTTGTGCACCTGTGGTGTTTCTTTTCAGCGAAAGCAGCTGGTCCGCCTGGGGGGCAAGGGCCTGAGGGAGGTGGGCTCCAACATAATGACCGCCATCATGGGGGTGGCTGTACAGAGGATGTACAGCCTCCATGGCTGCAAGGGCAAGTGGTCATTTATTGCCCTGAAGTTATGCAAGGTGGCAACAGGTATGTTGTTGCAGTAGCTTTTAACTGAATTTTAAAAGATGAGTGGAAGAACATGCACCAGGTTCTGCTGCGCTTTGTTTTCTTTTCTTCTTTTCAGTTGATACTTTACCAGTTTTCTTTTTCATTACAGGTGAATATTTTGTTACTGTTTTTATGGGGGTAGTCATCTGCAGTTTTCTTCCATGTGCATCTGAAGATATATGAGTCAGCAGATGCCTTTCAAAGAAAGCCCTCCCATCAGTCACATCCATCTCTTGTCATGGATCGTAGTCGTGCCTTGTATCTGCCAGCCATTTGTGCTCCCATATGTTAGTAGTGCAAAGTGGTCGACCGTGATGTCGCAGCAGCTTTATACAGTTGGTTAGAAGAGCTTTCAGGTGGATTTTCTCCTCAAGTTGTATTTGGATACTGTAGTCCTTTCATTTTGGCACGCACTTTGAGTTAACATGTACTTGTGGCCTTTTCTGTTTTCTCTGTTGCTGAAATAATCTTGATTTCTGTTAACGAGCAAACTTTTTCTGCTGGCCTAAAATGAACGCTTATCTTATGCAGATGCCATCTGTGAGAAGACGGGGGCGGATGTGGTGGAAGCGCAGGGGTTTATTAGGAAGTGGTTGCCAGGTTCGGTGGACCGTGGCGGCGGACGCAAAAGGCGTTTTGCCGAAGCGTTTCTGCCAAGTACCGCTGCCGGCCTGGCAACCACTGCGAGCCCCTGTGCTTCAGCCCCCAGCACAGTGCCCTCCCTTCCCCAAGCGGCCCCCACCTCCCAGAAATCCTCCTCCCGCGCGGCCCTGGCTCCTTCCCAAGGTCCTGCCTCCTGCGCGGCCCTCGCTGCCTCGCAGGACTCGCGCAACCGCGCGTCCCCAGCCACGGTGCCTAATTATTTAATAAATTGTTTCTCAGTTGGATTCTTTCGTTGACTCATTTTGTTGTGCATGTGTATAGAAGAGACGATTGCAGCTTTGCAATGCCAAAACCCATGGCTTTCCCAATGCGAACATTAACTGGAATGTGAATATTCGCTGAACTGGAAATGCAATGGCATAAACTTCGGGCAAGTGTTAGCAGAAAGGCTGAACAGTGGCCTAATTGTGGTATGTCAAGCCGGTGTTGGTAGAGCGGCTGAAAGTGGGTACAATAGCGGCATGAATGTCGGTTCAGTGTTGGTAGAGCGGCTGAACAGTGGTCTGATAGTGGCATGAATGTCGGTTCAGTGTTGGTAGAGTGGCTGAAAGTGGGTACAATAGCGGCGTGAATGTCGGTTCAGTGTTGGTAGAGCGGCTGAACAGTGGTCTGAGAGTGGCATGAATGTCGGTTCAGTGTTGGTAGAGCGGCTGAACAGTGGTCTGATAGTGGCATGAATGTCGGTTCAGTGTTGGTCCGAACATCAGGCCAAGGTTGGAAAAAGTAACTTTTTGCCCCAATGCCGACGTCGGTACGACTTTCGAGCCGGTTTTGACCAGCATTATGCCAGCGTCGGTCCATTGTTGGTGTGCTGCTTGGGCAGCTCCGGGTTCTTGCGCCGCACAGTATCACGTAGGCAACGGAGGACATCCCTGTAGTACTCTTTGGTCATTGTTTGACCCTGTGGAGTGCGTACTCGTGGTCTGCCACACAGAGGGTGTCAAAGAAAGCAGTCAGCATCACTTTCACATTGCTGCGCACTTGGCGGGCTTTCTTAAGTCTTGGTGACGTGGAATGATTCCACTGTGACGACTGGGATCTGGTTTCTGTATCCGTGTTGGAAAGAACGTGGCAACAGCATGATGTCCAGAACAAGAAGAACGTGTGTTTATTGAAACGTGCCGATTATATAGCCCGCTAGTGATAACAGGCAGCTCGCACCGCGCATGTCAGCGACAGAGACGCACCGTCATATACGTGCCTGATACATCTTTTCGCGGGAACAAACAAAAACAGTTGCAGCAACAGGGATTAGTTAAGCGCACTGTTTAAATTCCTCGTCATAGCAAAGGCGTTGCGGGGCCCTCCTGTTCCGGTACGATCTCCTTAATGCTGGTGGCTGCACGGCACCCGGAGGCGAGCTTCCCGCTGTATTGGCCGCGCACGGTGGTTCCCCAGCAGTCCTTTGTGGCCCTCCCGAGGCCTGCGATGCGAGGCAGGTACCAGGCGACGAAGGCGAGGCAGGTGCCCGGGGGTTGTCGATTGGCCCACTTGTGTCGCCACCGTCGTCACTGCTCGTCTCGGCATACCGCTCTCGCGTCTCTGCGAGATGTCGCCGGTTACGTCGCAGAATTCTTCCATCTTCCGTTAGAAGCTGGTACGACCTTGGAGCCGGAGCGCTTACTACCCTCGCCTTCCGGGCCCACGTTGTAGTTCCTCGCAGCCTTACCACGTCGCCTCGAGAAAGCTTCGGCAACGGTTTGCCCTGCGTTTTCTGGCGATGCTTCTCTACCTTGCTGCGCGGCACTTCTTCAAAGTCGGGAAGGTTGGCTCGCAGGCGTCTCCCTTGCAAAAGTTCCCCCGGGGATCGGCCGTCTTCGAGTGGTGTTGATCGATAGGCCAGCAGGCCTTGCCAGAAATCGTCCCCGGAATCCTGGGTTTTCTTCAAGATGCGTTTGACCACCTGCACACCTTTTTCAGCCAAACCATTTGACTGAGGGAAATGGGGACTCGAAGTCACATGTGTAAAGTCATAGTTCTGTGCAAACACGGCAAACTCGTGGCTCGAAAATTGAGGACCATTGTCCGTGCACACTTCTAGTGGCACGCCATATCTTGCGAAGATAGCGCTAAGTGCAGCAATTGTAGCCCTTGCACTAGTGTCCTGAAGTTGCTGCACCTCTGGGAAGTTAGAAAATGCATCGTAAGCAACCAGGTAAGAGTCTGCAGCAAAGAAAAAGATGTCCACTCCCACCCGGTACCATGCACATCGGGGAGTTGGCCGCATGAGGAGCGGTTCTTTTGCGTGCGCGTAAGCGAATTTCCTGCAGGTTGGACAGCTAGCTGCCAGAGAAACAATCTCACTGTTAAGGCCCGGCCAGAAAACAAGACGACGTGCCCTCTCTTTACATTTTTGCATGCCAAGGTGTCCCGCATGAATTCTAGACAGAATTTTCTTTCGCATGCTCTTTGGTACGACCACTTTGGAGCCTTTAAAAACTATTCCATTAACCACAGAAAGGTCTTGTGTAAAAGGCTTGAGTTCACCCTCCACTGGTTGGCCCCTTGACAGACTTTGCACCACGGCTTGCAGACAGTCGTCGCACGCCGTTTCTCTCTGCAGTTCGCGCTGCGTCGTTGGCGTCACCATATAACCCAGGGATTCGACTGCGTGAATTTCCACTTCATCCATGCCAGTGTCTTGGCGGCTGCTGCTGTTGCCATCAGCTGTGGATCGTGATAACATATCTGCTAGAACCAAGTTCTTGCCGGGAATATACTGCAAACAGAAGTCATACAGAAACAAGCGCAAAAAAAATCTTTGCAGGCGAGGTGGCATGTCATCGATTGCCTTTTCCGCAATTGATAAGAGTGGCTTATGGTCAGTTTCTATTAGCAGTTGTCGCCCGTAGACAAACTGATGGAACTTTTCGCAACCAAAGCAAATGCCAAGGGCCTCCTTTTCAATTTGAGCATACCTCTGCTCTGCTTGTGTTAAAACACGGGACGCGTATGCCACGGGTCGCCATTCATCAAAATGACGTTGCAGAAGGGCCGCCCCTACCCCGTTCCGCGAAGTGTCGCATGTAATCTTTGTGTCCCTTCGAGCATCAAAGATTGCGAGCACGGGAGCGGTAGTCAAAACTTGCGTTACGCTTTTCCACTCTCTAGCGTGGTTTTCAGTCCATTGAAAATCGGAGCGACATTTGATAAGATCCCTTAATAACGCCGTTCTTTCCGACAGCCGCGGCACGAATTTCCCAAAATAGTTGAGGACACCCAGCATACGTTGAACCTCCGCTTTGCTTGTTGGTTCTGGCATGTCAATCATTGTTTTTACGAGCTGTGCGTCAGGAGATATGCCATTTCCGGTTATTATGTCACCGAGGAACTTTACTTCGGTCACATTGAACTTGCACTTCTGCGCATTGAAAGTCAACCCCGCTTCTTCGACCGCTTTCAGGACAGCTACTAGTCTGTCATCGTGCTCTTGTCTCGTTGAGCCCCACACCAGAATGTCATCAATATATACTAGCACGCCTGGCAGCCTGTCTAGAACTTGCGTCATTGTTTGGTGAAACACTTCCGGTGCAGATGATATTCCAAACGGCAACCGCAAAAATCGGTACCTCCCAAAAGGTGACGAGAAAGTACATATCTTTGATGTTTCTTCGTCTAGCGGTATCTGGTGGTACCCCGAGTTAGCATCCAAGCAACTGAAGTACTTCGCGCCCGCCAACTTAGCTTCCAAGTCTTCTCGTCTCGGGAGGGGAAAATGCTGCCTCTTAATGTGCCGATTGATCTGCCTGGGATCCAAACAAACTCGCAAACCGCCATCTTTTTTCTTGACGACAACCAGTGGACTTACCCAGTCAGTAGGCTCATTCACTTTCACAATGATGTTGGCTCGTTCCATTCTTTCGAGTTCCTTTTTGAGAGGCTCCTCCAGCGCCAAAGGCACCCGGCGGGCTGGCTGCACGACCGGTACTGCTCCAGGTTCCAGGACCATGTGATATGGCTGCTTCAAGCAACCAAGTCCTTCGAAAATATGCCTATAATTCTTGAGAGAACCATGTTTAGGAGGCGTATTTATAACATTCACGGCACGCTGAACCAGTCCCAAAGCTTCACTGGCGTCCAGTCCGAGTATAGGCTGACGACCGTTTTTCACAATGAAAAGCTTCACTACCGTGTGGGAATTTCCAACGCGTACAGTTGCCGACACTGTCCCAAAGCACATAATAAGGCCGCCGTTATATGCCCGTAGTACTGTGCTCGTCGGAGTTAGTGCTCCAGCTGATGGCAGTTTTCGATAGACTGAAAACGGTAAGAGGCTCGTTTGCGCCCCTGTGTCTATTTTGAAGGCAATTTCCTGACCGCCGACTTCAGCATTTACAGTCCACTCATTCGTGCCACTTTTAATTCCTACGTCTAGTACGTCAAAGTCGTTCTCCGGAAGTGTGTCGACTTCGCTCACTTCTTTTGACTTCCTACAGCAGACAGCAAAGTGGTGAAACCTACCACACACGTAGCACCTTTTACCAAATGCTGGGCATTGCTTCGGTTTGTGCTTGCGATTACACTTTCTACACTGCCATTGCTCCCCGTCGCACTTGGGCTCTTTACTCTGTGCATGCTGCAAGTCTGTGCGCCGCCTTGAAACAAAATCCACACAACTCTCTTCTTTACGCCACACCTCTTTTTGTTGTGCTACTGATTCTGCAATTTTGCACATCTCCTCCGCTTTTGCTAACGTCAATCCTTTCTCTTGAAGCATCTTCTCCCGTAATCTAGGACTGTTGGTACCAAAGACGATCTGGTCTCTTACCATTGAGTCGTGTAACGTCCCAAAGTTACATTGTGAAGCTTGCTTCTTCAGGTCACGTAAAATTTTTTCGAATGGCTCTCCTTCCGCTTGGTTCCTCGTGCGAAAAAGGTACCGCTCATGCACCTCGTTGCTCGTCGCGGGTCGTACCTGTACACCCAAGACTCGTCACCAGTGATTATGATGTTGATGAAGTCGGGGTCACTGTTTGCGGAATCGAGCATGTCCTGTGAGACTTCAACACGAAGCTGCTTTCGCTCCACCGTGAGCAGCTTCGGCACGAATTTCGCCGCGACTCTCTCCATGGCCAAATCTTCTGTGATAATGGAATGTGCGGAGAAATTGTTCATGTCCACCTCTTCCTCAAATTCTCGGATAGTCACGCGACGGTCCCGCATCACCATAGCGTTCAGTTCGGCAATGACCTGGTCATTTTGGCATGTTGATGGCCGATTGGAGTGTGGCTCGTTCTCCAGCGATGTGCGGCCATCTTTAAACCAATTATACCACTGCTTAACCTGTGTGCTGCTCATAGCATCGTCACCGAAAGCCGTCTGAATATTTAGAATGGTTTGCACTTGGCTGTCGCCCAGTTTATGGCAAAATTTGATGCAGTAGCGCTGCTCCTTTCACTCCGTCATTTTCCTTGCAATAAAAAACCGACGAGAGCACTGCGCACTGCCTCACTCAAATGCTGCGTCCCAGCGACTGACGCTATCGGCAGGCGGGAAAAAATTTGTGCATGCGCATGAAGGTTTAAAGTCGCCTGATGCAAGCGCGCTTGTTTCGTATCCATCTTTTCTAACAGACCTCTTATACGAAGAGATTTCGGCTGTAGTTGTTGGGGAAAGAATATCGAAGGTTTTGGACTGGCTTTAAAATATGACATTGGATCAGTGCATGTTGTTTGCATCGTGGGGGAGGTACAGCGCGAACAAGACGAAGGGCGAAGCAAGAGGACTACACAGACGAGCGCTGTAGTCTTCTTGCTTCGTCCTTCGTCTTCTTCGCGCTGTACCCTCCCCAACGATGATTTATCACAAACTCGCCCAGCTGTCCATCCTCTTCCATGTTGTTTGCGCAGGCTGATTTTCACCAACCATCAGGAAGTGTTCGTTAAACATGTCTGATAAGGGACGACCTCTGAGTGGTACGCCATCTACCGAAATCTCTGCTGGAGTTGGCTTGGTTCGTTTTTATACTAAATTGCTGTATGACCTCCATATTTGATTAGGGGCAAGTTTATTAGCGAACGGTATTGCGTAATATTCCTGTTTCGCGGTTTTTAGACCAGTGTTGAGCTTATTCCTTACAGCCTTATGCAAGTTTAGTATAAGAGCGTACGTTGTTGGGCTAGTCGGTCAATCATGGTGAATACAAGGGGGGTACTGCGCACAAAAAGACAAGGACAAGAAGATAACACAACAAGCACAGCAACTGCGCTTGTTGTGTTATCTCGTTTTTAATGAAGAGGGTGTTATCTTCTTGTCCTTCTCTTTTTGTGCGCAGTACCCCCCTTGTATTCACCAAGTTTAGTATATTCATGTCCTTGTGCTTAAAAAAAATCAGCAGAGATTGTGTTTTTGCCTTATTCTTCTATACAGCTCTTTCGTAACCCACGGTTTCTTAGACTTTTTGTATCTAATGCTGCGGACTAGAGGAAAGGCGCCATAATAGGCATCTTGAAATTTTTTTTCAAAGACATCGTAACAGCGACTAGGATCCTCTTCATTAAAAACGAGTGACCAGTCCACCTTTGAAATCATGCATTGAAAGCGATTCATAGTTTCGTCATTAATTTTTCGATAGAAAGTGTTAGCTGCGTTACTAGAAAAAGTTTTCCTCGAATGGTGCAAAAAGACAAAAAAACGGAAGATGGTCGCTAACATCGCAGGCCATCACACCCGACTGGACATAATTTGGTAAGAAGTCAGTGAAACATAAATCAAGAGCCGGTACTTGTGGTAATTCTTGTTAGCAGGTTTATAACATTTGTACAGCTGTAGGTAGACATCACACCAATAAATTCTTAGAAACTGGATTATCATTTAATATATCTATGCTAAAATCACCCATCACAACAACATATTGGCTATGTCCTGTAAGCGAGTGAAGTACACTGCCAAGGTAAGAAAAAAAGCATTCAAATTTACCAGACGGGGTCTGTAAACTAGAATTATAATAAAACCACAAGATTCGGCAACAATTACCTCAAAATCACAATCAATGACAGAAAATCCCTCTAGGGAGGCGTGTGATACGCCATCACGAAAATGCAGAGAGACACCGCCCCCTTTTCTGCTGTCTCTGAAGAAAGACGCATGAGAATAGTCTTCAAATTGAACAATGTCAGATGAATCAGTGAACCAGGTTTCTGTAAATGCTAAAACATCAAATTTATGGTGAAGTAAGCTCAGATAAGCGCCAACGGCATCTCCTTTGCTTCGAAGACTTTGTGAGTTTAAACAAAATAAAGAAACATCTTATTTAGATGTGAGGGTAATCCCATTACTGTATCGTTAAATTCGTGTATCGGGTAGTAACTGTGGTTTTCTGAAGATATGCTTCGTAGTCCATACTGCTAGAAGAGATAAAAAAAGCAAGAAAACTCAGTTCATGGACGCTCACGCCTCTGGATCATCGTTTTCAGCCTGCTTAGTTTCCTTGATATTACACTGATCTGCATCGCATGAAATCCACAAAATTGGTTCTCCTCGGCCCTTGCGGACCATCACCTTTCCATTCTTCTGCCACGTGAAGCAATAACCCATTTACTGTGCCCTTGTGCATGCCAGCCACAAAAGATGCTTGTTTCGACTGGTAAGTTTATCGTAGAAGTGGACTTCTGATTCACTATCAACCAGTTGTGTGTAGTGTTGTGTTGGGTTTAGTGGCGCATGAGCATCCAAGGCTATCATGCGCCAAGCTCAAGGTGTAGCAAAACTGATTTCTGTAGAATTTTGCTAAAAAGCGAGAAAAATCGGTGGTGTAAAGAGCCTAAAATATTAGTTGCTACAACACTGTAATGCTGGAATAGAAAATGTTAGTATTAAAACCTTCAAAGAAGGTCGCGTAACCTCAGTGGCAATCCTTGGCTGGGCAAGGATCCCGAGGCTCCCAACCAATCAAGTAAAAAGCCTCAGCATTCTTCCCAGGAATGAGAAGACGGCTGAGGTGTATAATAAGTGAAGCAAAGCTCTGGGTCAGAATTTATACTCTGTCGAGAAAACCTGCTTGTCTTAAAAAGCTAAGAACACATAATATTGTTCCGCACAGAATAACATCGTGCCGCACAGAATAACATAGAAAGTCTCGTCAAAGGCCTTTCCTCCCGCGTTGACACCCTCGAAAAAACAGTAGAAAAGATTCAGGCCGCAGAGCCGAATACATCCCTTAGCTCACATGGCGACGTTGCCAAGCTGACATCTGAAATCAGAACACTTACGAGAAAAGTGCGAAGATGCGGAAAGTCGTCTGCGGCGATTAAATTTGCTATTCTTTGGGATTCAAGATTCCAACAATGAAACATGGGCTCAGTCTGAAACACATATCGTTACTTTTTTATCGGAGAAACTATACATCGCCATCACAGCTGACGACATCGAAAGAGCACACAGGTTGGGCCGCTTTCAGGCATCCAAGAATTGTCCCATTACCGTAAAATTTCTGCGCTTCAAAGATAAATCCAAAATCCTTGCCTCATCATCAGAATTGAAGGACACGTCTTTTTCCATTAGAGAAGACTTATCAGCACGAGTGCGTCTAGCTAGGAAAAAAACTTTACTTATACGCATCCCAGTATGAATCCAAGTTTAAGATCCGTTTTGATAAACTGGTCATGGATAACAAACAGTTCATCTACAAAGCTGAGTCCGATTCAGTCGTCGAATTGTCATAGCCATCCAAATGCGCACGTGTTTCAACTGTTTCACATGCACCTCATCACAGCCATAACCCTCAAAAAGCGCCAACTGTTAACACAGTATCTATCATGCTCTCAAACGTTCGCAGTTACATATGCAAAAAGGAAGCACTGGAAACCTTTCTTGAAGATAACGATACTGACATCGCAATAATGACTGAATCATGGCTGAGCCCAGATATTCAGGACCACGAACTTCTCAGTAATGTCGTCACCTACACCATCCATAGGCTTGACCGTGTAGGGTGTCGAGGAGGAGGCGTTTTGGAATTTATGAATCCCATACTCGTCTATCAGCGCATAGCAACTAACTGTCATCACGAAATCCTTTGCCTTCATGTTTCACTCCCGGCTAACGCGCTAATACTTATTTCTTGCTACCGCGCACCCGACTACGATAATTCTTTCGTTGATGAACTTCACTCTGTCATTTTAAACTTGCATTCCCGCTTTCCTCGTGCGACCTACTTATTGTCCGGCGACTTCAATTTCCCTGATATAGACTGGAATAATTTCATTGCTAAATCCACCCTATCAAAAAACTTTGTCGACCTTGCTCTCATGTTCAACTTCACTCAGATGGTCACTGTGCCAACTCGTGGTTCTAACATTTTGGATTTGATTCTCGTCTCTAATCCCGAGTTAATTAAGTCTGTTCAAAGCATAAAGGGCGTAAGCGATCACAACATTCTCTTATTCGACCCCTCCATTACGTTACAACATCGCCAACCTGAAACCAAGTACATCGGGGACTACAACAAAGCCAATTTTAACAAGATAAATACAGAACTAGATGCCTTTCTTCAACATTTTAGTCCCCTCGCTAATTATAGAACAGTTGAACAAAATTGGTCCTTATTCAAACACAAAGTACTGTCTCTCATCGACAGGTTCGTTCCCCTGGTGCGCATTCGAGGGGATGCCAGCAAGCCTTGGTTTTCTAATTCATTGCGAAAACTAGCCAGAAGAAAAAAGCGTACTTTTCGGGAAGCTAAGCAAGCAGATTCTCCCCAGAAGTGGTCTTCCTACTTTAAAGCGCTACGTGAATACACGGGCCAATTGAAGCGCTCCAAACGAAAGTTCTTCCACCAAGACCTTCTAACTATTCTACGCGACAAACCGCAAAAATTTTGGAGCATATTAACCCCGAGACGCTGCCCGCCACACATGTCATTGACCAATTGTGATGGCTCGCATGTACCAGGTAACCAGTGCGCTGAAGTCATGAATTCGTATTTCGCTTCTGTGTTCACTTATGAACCCACTTCCGACGTTCCCTTCCAACCGTGTTTTAACTACTCCGAAATGCAGCCGGTCACGATCACATCTGAAGGCATAGCGAAACTAATAGATAACCTTAAGATCTGTAGCAGTCCAGGCCCTGACAACATATCGCCTAAAATTCTAAAAGGCACCAAACTGGTTTCCAATTTGATTTTAGAGATAATTTTCAATCAGTCTATCGCCACAACATCAATTCCAAGTGACTGGAAAAATAGCACCGTAACCCCTGTACACAAATCTGGCAGCCCTTCTAACACTTCGAATTACCGCCCCATTTCGTTGACGTGCATCTCCTGCAAACTGCTAGAGCATGTACTGTATTCAGCCATTGCATCCCACCTTGACGCCAATTCTTTTTTCTTTCCGAATCAGCATGGTTTCCGTCGAGGCCTTTCATGCGAAACACAGCTATTCGAATTCACAACAGACCTTCACCTTAATCTCGACTCCGGCTTTCAAACTGACGTCATTTATCTGGACTTTTCTAAAGCATTTGACTGCGTACCCCATCGTCGCCTCATGGCCAAACTTTCTAGCCTTCATCTTGACCCGCTGGTTTTATCGTGGATCCACTGTTTCCTTTCTAACCGTTCGCAACGCACTGTAATAGACAACCACCATTCTTCAGCTACAAACGTCATTTCGGGTGTTCCTCAGGGCTCTGTGCTCGGCCCTCTTCTTTTTTTGGTATTTATTAACGACCTTCCTTGCTGCAACATATCATCGTCAATTCGCCTAATCGCAGACGACTGCATTATGTATCGACGCATATCATCAAACAACGATCAAGTCCTCCTCCAAAATGACCTCAACGAAATAACCAACTGGTGCACCCGGTGGCTGATGACATTAAACGTGTTAAAATGCAAGTACATGACAGTATCACGTAAACGCCATCGATTAAATTACCAGTATTCTTTAAGGTCAATCCCCCTAACACAAGTCGGGTCCTACCGGTACTTAGGAATAACAATCACTAGCAAACTTTCATGGTCCGAGCACATCTTAAACATAGTAGCTGAAAGTTCAAAATCGCTCAACAGACTGAGAAGGTACAGCCTTTGTCAAAAGTTTGTAGCCCAGGGGGTTTGCTTCTGAGCCACACTGTGTGGTTAGTAATGCATCGCCAGCGCTCCAAATTTCCTGAAGGTAAAAAGATTTCTGGTCCTGTCTTCTCCAAAGGGTAGGGCTGCCACGAATGCTTCAGGAGTCCCACTGCAAGGCTTAGAAGCAGACCCCCTGGGCTCTAAACTTTTGACAAAGACTGTACTTAGCCGTGTCCCCTCCATTCATCCGCAAACTTGCTTATGAAACATTCATTCGTACTAAACTAGAATATGCCTCACCCAGTTGGAATCCGCACCAGTCATACCTAATTGAAGCATTAGAATCAGTTCGAAGTCGTGCAGCCCGATTTATTACTTCATGTTACGATCGCAGAACCAGTATTTCTGGCATAAAATCATCGCTTGGCATACCGCCACTGTCTTTTCGCCGTAAAATTTCCCAACTCTGCCTTTTCCACAAGTTATACTACAGTTTTCCTCAATTGCACTGCAGACTTCTACTCCCTCCCAATAGAACATCTCGTCGTCTTTTTAACAGCCTGAGCCTACAGCGTTTACATGGTTCCACCAATGCCTTTCAAAAATCCTTCCTGCCATCCGCCATTGAACAGTGGAATGAGCTGCCTGAGGCAGTTGTAACTGAGCGCGATGCAAATAAATTCAAAACCCTGCTTTTATCTCATCTTTTTCGTTAGCGCACTTTCAGTACCACCTCTGCACATGTTACATTTTTTGAACCCTTGTCTGCTAATCAGTGTTCCCGTTTTCTTCCTGTATATATAGCGTGAGGGCCACAGTGTACCTGTGATTGTTCCCTTTTTCATTTTTCAATGCTCTTTTAACAATTGTTTTGCCTACTTCACTGTTATATCTCAAATGTTCCTATTGTTTGTGATTTCGTATTTTTGCTCCCCCTTATGTAATGCCCCACCTAGGGGTCCTTAAGGGAAAATAAATGATGATGATGATGATGATACGTGAACAATTGCATTGTCGCTTAAGACCAGTGCAGGGTGAAAAGGAATGCGTTCATTGTAAAACTGAGTGAAGTACTTTTTCCTTACTTGTTTCTAGTGTCACACATGAGAATAAAACGTGACTAATTGTAAGCTAATTTTCATATTTTTCGCACACTGGTTTTTCTTGTTTTGCAAGCAGGAAGCTGTGTGTAATGTGTGCGTGCCCAATGCGCACACGGCATAAAATTACTTCGATAAAACGTTCCTGGTGCCCGCAGGTCTTCCATTCACCAAGGACAGGCTTTACTAAATGTAGCTTGTTGTTAAAGGTGCACTGAAGAGGAATCTGAACTCGTCTTTTTGCCGCGGGAACTCGATCTACACGTTCCTAGCATTCTTAGAAACTGCGACTTATTGCCCGGTGTGGCCGATTTCCCTAATTAAATCGAATTAACGTCCGGCTCCCGCCTTTATTTTTTGAATTCTGCCTCGTACGATGGGCGGAGTCGACCGACGCGGGGAGTGCCTTTCACCCAGTCCCGTGGCGGCTTGCCGCTCTGCCATCGGCGGAGTAATACGAAGTAGTCCGTAGAAGCAAATAGTCCGCGCGTATTTTTATTTCTGCGGGCTTATTTTGCGGTTATATTCTCTGCAAATGAAAGTATTTATTCACGGAAACCTAAAAAACAAAATGAAGCGAAAGCAAAGCCTCCACGGAGCTGGCTGAAAGGCACTCCCCGCGTCGGTCGACTCCGCCCACCGTACGAGGCAGAATTAAAAAAAAAAGGCGGGAGCCGGACGTTAATTCGATTTAATTAGTGAAATCGGCCACACAGGGCAATAAATCGCGGTTTCTAAGAATGCTCGGAACGTGTAGATTGAGTTCCCGCGGCAAAAAGACGAGTTCAGATTCCTCTTCAGTGCACCTTTAACTTCGTTGTCCCATGAGGCCTGCCATTTTTCTCTAAGTTTATTTTTTACAAGTTTCATGCAGTTTTTATAAGGTACATCTACTTGCTTTATTTGTATATTACGGGCACGTGCGGCACAAGCGTCAGCGCTCTCGTTCCCCCTGATTCCCACGTGACTAGGAACTTAGGAAAACTTTATTATAAGTGTTTGTGTGTCTGCTGTAGTAATGTTATGTATTATGTCTCCTATTATGGGCTGAACTGCATTTCTAGTGTTTAGTACTGTATTTACTGTGAGGGAGTCGGTGTGGATGACATATTTTGCATATTTTTCGCGATTATTTCTTTAACTGCGACAGCAATGGCGTAACTTTCTGCTCTGAAAGCTGATACGCACTCAGGTAGCCTATTTTTTCTTCTTTCCCATGTATTACTGCACTCCCAACATAATGTGCGGTTTTAGAGCCATCTGTGTAAAAATTATGTAATTCTCGTACTTTTCTTTCAATGCCAAAAAGTCCTGTAATATATATTCTTGTGGAGTTTGCTTTTTGTGGAAGTGCGTCAACGTAAGGTCACATACTGAGAGAAAGCTGTACCAAGGTGGCAGTGGGTGGGGTCTCGGGGCAACATTGGGCAGTGTGTCCAGTATACCTAATTCTTCTCATTTTTCTTCAAAACGGAGGAGTAGTGGTCTGATTGCTTGGGGTTTGTTGTTAAACAGTTGTCTGGATTGGCATTTTGTAACTATGGGGTAGCAGAGATGCTTCGGCAGTGAACGGGTTTTTAGTACATATGCGGATATCAGCATGGCTCTTCTATCTGTAAGGCCTTTTCTTTTATTTTCGAATTCGGTTAAGCCTGTTGTACGTATGTGGTGCAGGCAAGGGCTTATTATATTTATTTCCTTTTCGGCTGCCCCAACCTATTCTTTGTAAGGGAGGGTTCATATATTTCGACATAGAGACTGTTTATGGGGGATGTTCTGTAAGCGCCAGTTGAGAGACGTAAACCGAGGTTATGCACGGGGTCCAGTCATTTTAGGTATGATGGTCTCGCAGACCCATATACGATGCACCCGTAATCTAGGCAGGATCGTACTGGAGCACGATATATGTGCAAAAGGCATCTCCTGTCGGACCGCCACCGTTTACGTGAAAGCACCTTTAGGACATTTAAGGATCAGGAAGCTTTCTTTTTCAGGATGTTTCTGTGTGTAAGGAATGTGAGCTTTTTATCAAAAATTATATCTAGAAATTTGTGCTGTTCTTTCATTGGTAATTCTGTTTCCCTTAGGTGGAGGGTGGGATTGTTCTGTAGGCTTCGTTTGAGAGAGAACATGACGGCCACTGTTTTCTGAGGAGAGAACTGGAATCAGTTTCTGTCTGCCCATGCCGCTAGTTTATTCATTGTCAACTGTACTTGTCTCTCGCCTGTTGATATGTTGGTTGATGTGCAGGCGATCTGGAAATCATCAACATGAACCGAGTACATAACTAATTTTGGGATTATTTGGGCTAACGAATTCATTTTTACAACAAAGAGTGTAGTGTTTAAAATGCACCCCTGCGGTACTCTCTCTGCGCACTCTGCCCAATCTCTTAAAAATAGACCTGAAAAAGTTCTGGAATGTAGTTAATCCCTAGCAAAATCAGTCGGTACCATCCATGTTAGGTACAGATGGCAACGTGCTAACACCAGTCGAGTGTGCCGAGCAATTTAATGCATACTTCGCTGGGGTGTTCACAGATGAGCATCCTATTAATTCCGTAACGCCGCCGCCGCAGAGTATCCCGTATCACTTTCCTTCTATTATCATCACCGCACACGGCGTAAAATGCGCCATTGACCGTTTGCCGTTCAAGACCAGTCCAGGACCCGATGGCATCAGTGCTAAACTTTTAAAACCAAGCAGTCATCTCTCAGCACAGATACTTTCACTAATATTCCAACAATCACTCGATTGTGGATGCATACCCGAAGACTGGAAAACAGCTCATGTTCCGCCAATACATATAACACTGTCTTCAGTAACTACCGACCTATCTCGCTAACATCAGTTAGTTGCAAACTTCTTGAACATATTCTATACACTCACATTATGACCCATCTCAATCGAAATAATTTGCTTGCAAAGAACCAGCATGGTTTTCGCCCAAAGCTTTCATGCCAAACACTGCTTTATGAGTTGGTAACTGACCTTCATAATTCATTGCACCTTTCTCATTATGTAGATGGTATTTTTATTGATTTTTCAAAAGCCTTCGACCGTGTACTTCATAAACGACTAACACTGAAAATACTCAGCATCGAACTCGACGGCAATACAACTCGATGGCTTGAACAATTTTTAACAAATCGCTCTCAAGCGGTTAAATTAAATGACAATATTTCCAGCCTAACCCTTATCAAGTCTGGCGTCCCTCAAGGCTCAGTAATAGGACCGCTTTTATTTTTAATATATATATTAATGATATACCACTAAATATCAATTCGACAGTTCGCCTTTTTGCCGACGACTGTGTAATTTACAGAGACATATCTAGTCCTAACGACGTCATAGCTTTGCAATCTGACCTGAACAAGCTAACAGAGTGGTGCGGCAAATGGCAGATGCAAATAAATAGAGAAAAGACTAAACATTTGAAATTCACATCTGTTTCCAAATCGCAACCAAACACTTACCTAATAAATGACAGCATAGTAGACTCAGTTTCATCGGTTAAATACCTCGGCATTCTGCTAAATTCTAGCTTAACATGGACAGACCACATCGAAAATATTACATCTAAAGCACAAAGAAAACTTGGCTTTCTGAAGCGGCGCCTATATCTAGCCGACAGGGACACCAGGCTTCAAGCATTCAATTCTCTTGTTCGCCCTTCACTGGAATATGCGTCAATCATTTGGCATCCCTACCAAACCACCCCTACCAATATACTTGAAGCCGTCCAGAATAAAGCCGCGCGATTCATCTTATCATCGTACTCGAGATGTCAAAGCGTTTCATCTTTGAAGCAAGAGCTCAACATGCCGCCCCGCGCAATGCGCAGAAAATTTGCTAGATTATTTTTTTTTTCACACTCTCTTTCACAGCAGTACATCATTTGCCCAGTCGCACATCTTACCGCCACCTCATACTTCACGTCGCACCGATCATATCTACAAAGTTAACCCCATCTTCGCTCGTACGGAAAAGTACAAGAATTCGCCTTTAACCTTGTCAATAAAGAATGGAATGAGTTGCCCTCCAGTATCGCTACCATAAACCATTTTTCCTTATTTCAGTCGGAACTGCTGACATATCTGGAATCCCAGCGCGTTCAGTAACCAGATTTGCTTTTATATCACTTACTTGCAAACTGCTCTTTCTTTGTTATTTGTGCATTTTTTTGTAACAGTTTTTACGTTGTGTTCTTTTGTAACAGTTTTTACGTTGTGTGCTTTTTGCCTGTGAAAATTGTGCTCTGATTTGTCCCCCCTATGTAATGCCCCCAGTGGGCCCTTAGGGTATTTGAATAAATAAATAAAAATAAATAAAATACTCTATTCCCCTGAACAAACTCCTCTGAGATGGTTGAGCCCAGGCGTACGTGAAAGGAACGGTTGGATAGGAAGTCTTTTATGCAGTTCAGCATCCTTCCCCGGCTGCCAGGCTCGGCTAAATCGCGGAGGATACCGAACCTCCAAGTGGTGTCGTATGCCTTTTCGAGGTCGAAGAAGACAGCGAGACAGTGTTGTCTGTGTATGAAAGCCTCTCGAACAGTATTTTCGAGGCGAACTAAGTGGTCTGTTTTCGAGCATACCTTTTTAAAACCACACTGATCGATGTAAAAAAGTTCCCGAGATTCAAGCACGAAGGTTAGCCGGATATTCAAAATACTTTCAAAAGACTTGGCGAGACAGCTAGTAAGAGCTATCGGCCTATAACTGCCAGGGGATGTTGACTGCTTCCCAGGTTTTAGGAATGGCACTATAAGGTACTTCAGTAAAACACTCTTCGGGGCATGCTAATTCATAGCTGGCAAGAATTAAAGCTCAACAAGACGGCTCAAACTAGGAAAAAAATAACGACAGAACAGGCGCTAGTCACTATAAGGGCTCTTTTCCAAGCTTCCTGGATTTTACCTAATGTCCAAATTTTGTTAAAACATTTCATAAGTGCTTCAATAGAAAGTTCTGAAAGATGTGCTAGCATTTCATAGTGTATTTCATGAGGGCCTGGAGCGGTGTGTTTGCCGGCAGATAAAACTTTGTTTCTTGGACTGTAATTACTCGATTGAAAGGTTCATTTGTGCAACCAACGAGTTACTGGAAGTCTTTTTTTCTCAGCTGAGTTTTCGCATTTTAAAAATGATTCTGAGTAGTGTGCGCAACTGGAAACACGCGAGAAATATTCACCCAGGATGTCTGCTTGTTCTTCTATACTTGTTTGTGTACCAGGGGCTGTAAGGAAAGGAATCGTAAAAGGGGACAAGTCGCCATTTAATTTATGAACTTGCTCCGACATTTTTTTGGTTGTGATTGAACTGCTTATGGATGACATGTAATTTTTCCAAGAAGCTTTCTCGGCATTACGACGTATGCGCCTTGCATTGGCTCTCGCCTTTTTAAAGTTTATAAGGTTCTCGTGTGTAGGATACCTGCGAAAAATTTCCCAACCTTTATTCTTCTTCTTTTTCGGTTCTCTACATTCCTTGCCATACCACACCTTGTCTTTGTGTCGAACTACCACAGAGGACTGAGGGATAGCCAGGCGTGCGGCAGAAATGATGCACGATGTAATCGTTCCATTCAGTTTATCTACACTAAGGCGATGCGCAAATATTTTTTCTAGAGAGGCCTTTTCCCGTAACAGCTCCCAGTCCGCTATGTGAAGTTTCCAGCGACGTGGTTTGCTTGGGATGATTGATGGTGATGACGACAAGCTGATTACTACTGGCAGATGATCGCTTCCGCAGGGGTTGTCAAGAACATACCATTTAAAATACATAAAAACAGTGAACTAAAAAACAAGTCTATGCAGCTCATTTTTCCCGAGCTTGGAGAACAGTATGTGTGTTTGCCTGTATTGAGCAGGCAGAGATTATTTGACAGAATAAAATCTTCTAAAATACGACCCCTAGTATCTGTTTGTGCGCTTCCCCAAAAACCGGAGTGAGCATTAAACTCACCGACTACCAGATATGGCTCTGGTAGCTGTTCTAAAAATGTTTATAAGTCATGCAGTGTTACTGAGAGATGTGGCTTAGATATACCGAGCGTATGGCGATTGTTTTACAACGGAGTATGGTGATTGAAACAGCTTCATATTTGGTTTTAATGTTGATTTCACGGGTTGCAACTCCACTCTGCACAGTAATAGCAACACCTCCTGAGAGCCTATCAGCTTGCTCTCGGTCGCACCGAAAGACTTTATACTTCTTTAGGATATTCTGCTGTTTCGGACCTAAGTTTGTCTCCTGTAGGCATAAAGCCACAGGGGAAAATGTGTTTAGAAGTTCTTTTATGTCACAATAGCTATTTAATACTCCACGACAGTTCCAGTGTATAAGGAACGCCATGTTGGATGATTTTTGGGAGTGTAGTGAAGAAGTTACGATACCTGTTTTGGGGCTGCCATCACTGGGCTCATATCTTTTCTTTTTCGCTCAAGAGAGCTGCGCCGCCGCTTAAGCGGGTGTGAGTTTCGCGTTGTGTCCATCGCCTCGCTAGAGGCTCTGGAGACCCGCGGAGAACCCCCGGGTGTGCGGTTTGCAGGCCTCTGCCGACTGGGGGAAGCCTTGCGGGCGGCCGACCCAGAGGCCGGCAAGCACTTTTTCGAGAATGGCAGAGCAGCTTTCGCTGCGCCTGCCCGGGGTGCGGATGGCCCTGCCCCAGGCTCACTGCGTGTGGCCTGGGCAGGGGCCGAAGCCTGGTGTGATGCCCCGCCCCGTCGCACCACATCGGCGAAATTTGTTTTTGCTGTGAAGAAGAATGTTCCGTTGGTTTGTGCAAATCTTTTCCATGCTTCATGGAATCTTTTGTTTTCTTTGTTTTAATAGTTATTATCTCTTTCTCTTTCTTCCAGGATGGGCATGACCTGGAATACGCGGGTCGTCCCCTTCACAGTTAGCGCACTTTGTCACAGCGTTGCAGACATCGGTTTCATGTTCATTAGATGCACATTTGGCGCATGTTTGGCGGCCACGACAACTCTGGGATCTATGGCCAAATAAATCTCTGGCGCTTAAAACACCGGCGAGGATTGGGGATGTATGGTCTGACTGCTATTTTTATGTAGCCTGCTTCTATAGTATCGGGGAGTTGGCTGGATGCGTAAGTGAGAACTAAGTGCTTTGTTGGTGTTTCTTTGTCATCTTTTTGGATTTTTATGCGCTGGACATTAGTGATATTCAGGTCTTTGAGACCCTCCAGCATTTCTGCTTCAGTCTGTGTGAGAAAGTTTCGTTCTGAGATGACGCCTTGAGGGATCTATGGGCACTGACGGAAACAGGTATTTCTCCAAAAGTTGCTGTTTGCGAGCTTCGAATACTGCGTTTTGTCTTTGATCTGGAGCAGTAGGTCGCCACTGATTAGTTTGAGACCTTGTAATCAAGGCCCAATGATTCTGTGAGAGAATTAGAAACTATGAAAGGAGAGATGATTCTTGCTTGCTTTTCTGCTACCTCACTATGTACAACATGGTATCTGGGGAAGATTCCTTTTTTTTTTTGCAGGAACTGCGCAGTGACATCGGTCCGCCCTCGGATCATTTGTTTGAGGAAAGGGAGCCATAAAAGAAAATTGTTATTCAGCTGCAGTGGCAGCCGCCCACCATGGGGACGGGAAAGGAAATTGCATGCAAGTCCTGCCCACGCCAGCTGTACACCTCAAATATAACCCAATATGACTCAACTCAGGGTAGTTGGTCACACAAGGTTAACCCTCGCCACCAGGAAAAAAAGGAAAAAACCAAGAAGGGAGGAGGTTAAAGGAAAGTTGTAAGAAAGGAGATAGGAAAGCGAAAGATAAAGAGGAGGACAGGAAAAGGCGACTGCTGCTACTGCCGAATGCAAATGGCTTCGGATCTTCCGATCGAAATGCCTTGCCTCCGATCGGGATGATTTTTGTAGTTAACGTTTATTCAGATGTGGAAATAAAACTGAAATTAACTTGGGTTAATTAGTTTTGCAATAAAATTGTACTTTATAAGTATTTCCGCAAAAACAAATTAATATCTGAAAGGTGCTGCAACATCAATCGCCACTGCCATCATTTCCAACTGACACTTCTTTTTGCCGTGTGACAACGCGCACCGAAAGTGATGACACTTTCGGTGCGCGTTCAAGGGAAGTGCACTTCGTGAAAGTGCCACTAAACCTAAACAGGGCCGAGGCGGGTCTCCGACGTGCCCTGAGGAGGGCGCGGGGAAATGCTCCCCGTAAATGGACAGTATACGCCGATGATGGAGACAGCCTGGCTCCTCGATCTCCTTGAAAAGCGGGGGAGTGTGTATTGAATTTTCCCGTCTCTTCAGCAGTGCAGCCGGATGCCGCTAAGAAGGCGCGTTCGCTGCTTTGGGGAATCGTCGCAGCCTGCTGCGCGGCACTGGGCACAAACGGTGCCTTGTTTACGTTTCTACAGTAGCTAACAAGGACCGAGAAGACCGCCGGAGCAGGGCCTGCGAGGAGGCCGCGCCCGATTGCCGTTGTGGCGCCCAGGCTTTTGTAGACGGCACGGTGCAGCGATATGGGGACGGCTTAGCTGTGTCCATTGTCACGGCTGGTGCCGTGACAATACGTAGTTCGCGCTTGGAATGGAAACTACGTATGTTGGTGAACACAGCGGACAGGGGAACATTTTTGGGGCGGGTTTTTAGTTGTTTGCGAAGAGATGATTGCTAATCTCATTGTGATGTAGCGATTGTTATTTCTTTCACAGTTTCCGAGATCTCATCAAAAACATAGCGCCTGGGACCGATATGCAAGGTTTTGTTGCGTAGGGCAAATTTGTCGGAATTAGCTTTAGCAAAGGTGACTAGCTGCTTGCGGACGCTACGAACTCTGTGGGGGAAGTCTTCGCCGACACTGAATTTCGTTCCTTTAAATTTGCGGCCGTTAGAGAGTATTGTGTCTTTGATTTTGTATGAAATAAATTTGACTATTATTGGCCGAGAGCGGTTGGGTTCATGGCGGCCGAGTCGGTGGGCATGTTCTACTTCCTCAGGATGAATGGTTAAGCTCAAGTTTTGAGCGCAGTGACGAATGACCTCTCCCTCAGAGTCCGCAAACGTTTCGGAGGGGTTAGAATCGGGAATTCCATAAAATATGAGGTTGTTACGGCGGGATCTATTTTCACTATCGTCAATGCGGGCCTCGAGGGTTTCAATCTGACGAGATAGCCGAGTTTTTCAGATTTTATAATTTCTAACTCGGATTTTATGGCTGTCATGGCTTCCAAATGTGTCTCAAGATCGGTCATGCGCTTACTTAAACCAGCTATAGCACTGTCAGTGGATATAAGCTGGTTTTTAAGACCGTGCACTTCGAAGATTAGTTGAGTTTGACCGGCGGATGAGTTTTTTAGTTGTGCGAATACAGCCTCGAAATTGTTAGGTCCTGGGTTAGTTTGAATCAGGGTGTCGAACCGGAACTGAACCCGAACCCGAAACCGGAACCGAACCCGAATTTTCGCCCGGAACTGGAACCGAACCGAACCCATATTTTTTTCGCCATCTTGGAACTGAACCCGAACCGGAACGATTCAAAGGAACCGTTTCGGGACCCGGTTCAGCCCCACTTTTTTTGCATCCCGGCATACGTTTTGTTTTCCGACAAAATGATATGATCTATCGCATAGACTTACCCACCCGTAGCTGTCTGCGCTGGGAAGTGCGAAAATGGTACCCAGTATATGCGACAGCAAACTTACAGAAGGTCTGGTGCCTGGGAAGAAGCCTAATTGACGCTTCTGTAATGTACTACCGCCAATTCTAAACACTTGTACGTCAGGTTTATGTGAAATCTTGAGTTATTACTCCTCCATTTTACATATTTTGTTTAAAAGAGAGAGAGAAAAGGACGGAAAGGCAGGGAGGTTAACCATGCGATGCCCAGTTGTCTACCCTACACTTGGGGAGGGGAACAAAGGGGAAAAAAGGAAAAAGAGCAGCAAGGAGATGAGTTTTCCAACTGTCCAGCGACCACTAGGTCACGGGGACAGAGTGTGCGCGCTGAAAACTTAAAGATTATAGACGGGAATATTTGCGTAAATCTTTAATCAAAGTGTTAGGACTGCTCTAACTCAGTAAAGTACTATAGACACGAAACTTTTTCTTGCGTCCTTCTTTCAAACGATGCGTTAGACGTTGGTGTACATGGAGCACCGCGTGGTATGCACCAGCACATAATAAATAATTTATCCTTGAATATCTTCTTGATCCTGTTTCGGTTTCACCAACATAACAATGGCTGTGACGTGTAGTGGAAATTCGGTCGCGTGAGGTGCTATAAACGGCAATACAACTGCTGATACGTCGTTCGTTGTAATTATAGGTCTTAAAGTCGGCTGATATAAGTGCTACAGTGAGTCAAAACAACGTATCAGCGTTTGCATTAGTCTTCCCGTGCCTCACGTGACCTAATGTTGAACTCACGTCAAAGCCATCATTCGGTTGATGAAACCGACACAGCATGGGAGAAAAAATTATTTTCTAAATTATTTAGTGGCAGTAGGCGAATACCACACGGTGGTCCATGTATTCTAATATCTATGGCGTCATTTGAAAGGAGACTTCGAGGTAAAGTATGCGAAGTCCTTTTGGCCTAGCATTTGAAACGGTGACGTAATCAACAATTAAAATTGCGACGGCCTTCAAACTTCTCCGCAGCGCACACCGCTAAGTGGGGGACGCATGTTGACGTCATCGAACGTATCCGTACATTTTCAACGCATAAACGCCTGGTTTGAAGAAAAAAAAAACAACGCAACTGAAGTCAAAGCCCGCCGAACGTTGTTTGGAAGCGTCCAACGAGGCGCGGCAGGGCGTGGTTGACGGCAGCAGTAATTTAAAATCATACTTTCCGTGACATCACACCGAACTTCCCCGCACTCCTTTGTTGCTTTGAGGAGGAATGCAAAATTTATTCGTCGATTACGTCACTATTTTAAATGGTAGTGCAAATACTTAGTATTCTTTACCTACAGCCTCTATAGATTTGAATCCTTGAGTATCGCGAAATTCTCAAAAGGTGGCGCAGTTGCCCTTTAACTTGCATTGACATCGCGAAGCATACGGTGAATTTTGCGTTTCGCCTTCATCGAAACGTGGCCGCCGGGGACGAGTTCGAACCAGGGTGCATCAAATAAGTAACCGAGCGCCCTAACCACTCAGCAACCGCAGTGGGTAGTGCAACATTTACTTTTGTAGGCGCTCATTGTCTTAGACAGCAAGTTATAAATAAAACCCCTCAGGATGAGCCTGTAGGGCAATAAAGAAAAAAAAATGGCTCAATGGCTGTGGAGCTCGGCTGCTGATTCCAAAAATACAAAAGCCAGCGTGCTCTGTCGCGCGTCGAAAATCCCCAGTAGTCCGTTAATCTGGAGCCCTCCACTACACCGTCTGTCACATAGCCCCAATGTCTACTCGACCCGTTAAACCTGAGATATTACTACTAGTTTTTCCAAAAGAAGGATGTATAAATTGGTGCAGCTTCTTTTTTTTTTAGAATCCGCATATTCTTGTTTGCGCGCGACGGAAATAAGCAACGAAAGGCGGATTAAAACTTCCTGTTGGGCGAGTTGGTAGTTCATATTGAATTAAAAATATTATAGCGCAAACAAAGACACGGACAAAAAAGAGAGGAAACACACACACAAGCGCTAGCGCTTGTATGTGTGTTTCCTCTCTTTTTTGTCCGTGTCTTTGTTCGCGCTATAATATTTTTTTAATTCGAAAGGCGGATTCTTGGCTACGGTGGAGATGTACTAAAAAGGAAAAAAATTAAATACCGATTACACAAAAGGGCAATGCGGAAATACATGTGCTCGCTGGAATGCGATAGTGATTACGCCCAAAAAGATGGTACTGCGATGCAATGTAACTACGATGAAGTGATTTCGTTATGCCGGTTCGCTGAAATTGTTCTGCTTCTAAGAAAAAAATTTCTGCCAGTCGCCAGCGCGCGGCTCCATCCGCTGTTCTCGCACTGCTCGATCTTGAATTCTCTGTCTGGCGACTGATATCTACTTTTCGCAGTCATATTTCCCGTTCTTAGTGTCTGACGCGACATGCTGATGATTGTAAGCGTGTTTTTTCTTAGAAAGCTTGGGCGATTGAATACGTTCAGCCTTCACAACAATCTGCCTCGGCTATATCGGGTACAGGTGGGTTCTGGGGGTGAAGAGATGGGTGAAAGTTTTTGAAGGTGCATTTTTACTAGTGAATGCACTGATGTGTCGTCCACCGGAGTGTGCATCAAGGATGGAGGCTGCACGCACGCGGCGCGGTTATTTTTGGGAAAGCAGGCTATACTGCTAACGCAGTAAAAAGAACAACTAACAGAGTATGCATAGTCTTACCTCTGACTCCGAGTGGGATTCGTACTAATGGCGGCGCAACAGAAAACTCTATTTACAGATGCTTTAGGCTATTCGGCTATCTTGTAGACTTCTTTTTATGGTTGTTGCATGGCATATTTGGAACCTCTCTGACCCTCCTCATGCCTTACTTGACCGCGTCGAATTCGGCGATCTCGTCATAAGGCCTCACGTCACCATAACTCCCTGCGTCCGCCCGCACGTGAAAATTCCAGACGG
The DNA here is from genome assembly GCF_055824585.1 of Amblyomma mixtum. Lineage (NCBI taxonomy): Eukaryota > Metazoa > Arthropoda > Arachnida > Ixodida > Ixodidae > Amblyomma > Amblyomma mixtum. The sequence continues at coordinate 65,863,635 of NC_143021.1, read as the reverse complement.
TGCACACGCCATGAAAGGGGAACCAGTCAGGAGGTTGAACTTGCGCTGCATATTCCTCCTACGTTAAAGTGCACTGTGTCTGAACAGTGACCTCGTGGAACGCGGCGGTCCTGCGTCCTATGAACACGAAGAGTTCGCACGGAATTCAAGAGTTTTTCATCGCAGACATAAATGTTATAATGAAATGTATGATGTCCATGGGTTTTTTAAGAGACTGCTTAAGTATGTTCTAAAAGAATACAGCATCATGACAAAAATATCATTTTATTGCTGAAATTGTTTCTCATTGCTCGCACAGGTTGAAATGCACTGACTACGGCACAAACGCCCCTTTGGAGCGAAGGTAGTACGTCCAAACATGTCAGGTCCATGTCTGAAGGGTGAAAAAGGTTTTTGTGGCCGATTAAAACTAAGTCGAGCCCACTTATAGCGAACCTGACGGTCCCGCAGGTTCCATTAGTTATATCTGATTAATACTTGTTGGGGGTCTGGTTGGTGCATGTTTCCAGAAAATGGTTATAGCGCCAAAACAGACAACACACAGAAAGCGCCTGTCCCGTCTAGCTTTCTTGTGTTGTCTGTTTCGGCGCTATAACCATTTTCTGGAGCTATATCTGATGTTCGTAGCAAGTGGATTCTTCTTACAACAGCCAAAAATACTAAGGCCGCTAAAAGTGGCAATTATTTCTTACAAAGCTGCGTTATGCGTGCCTACTTGTGCAAAGCAGAGCCTGCCGCGGCTCTTTCCAGGCTATCTAGGGCGGTCATTTAATACTCGTTGAGACCTTGCTGCCAACTATCAAATTTAGGTACGGGGTGTAACTAAACATGGATGAAGTGTGCATGGCAACCGGTGGCAGGTCGGCCACGTAAATGAGATTCCTGGCAGTAGGAAGAGCTCGCACTTGGTGTTCAACGTCTCCGTCAGAGCAGGCGCTTCTGCGATTTTGTGGTCCGCAGGAACGTAGTTATCCGAGGAAACATCCGGTCGGCTATGGATCAACGAAGCGTTGCCAGAAATCTGCAATCATCTGGTCACGCGTGTTTTCGAGCTTCTTCTGTCGTTACTGGGCTGATGCAGCGACGAAGTAGTGCAGCGCTTGTGGCGCAGAATGCATCCGTTGCACTGTCAGCTATATGACAATGCCTGCACATTGCAGCGGCGCCAAAGATTGAAACGACTGGGCAGGCTATGCATACCACGTGAACGGGATGGCCAGCAAGGATTTCAAAAATTATCTAATCGCTGTTTTTAGTTGGTCCGCGAGATTGGTCAGTAGCTTCGCTTTTGACGATGCCCCTGTCTCACGCGCACCGCGCTTCTTCTACTCAGGAAGCTTTGGCGAGCCGGCGAACGCGTAGGCAATAATTGCCCTCGTTGGCCATCGACGCGGGTTTGGCCGGCGGTTACTTACTATTTCAATAGAGAATTATAGCATATCGTTACTGTGTTTACATTAGCATTTACAGTGTTACCGGACGCCGGACTTTGCGGTTAGCGCTGCGCACAGCAGTGCCGCCTTTTAATTCCATTTCTGGGTTGACATGTTCTTTCCGGGGCGGTGTAATGAAGGTTGAGAGGCGCTATTTCATCTGCGTGCTTAGCGGAAGGACGACCTCTACAACCTCGGGGTAGTTCACCACGCCATCTCGTTCGCTATAACCGAGTGGTGTGGCCAGAGTTGTTCGCTGTATCTGCGACGAATTTCCGTTGCCCTTATGCATATTTTCACGGTAATACCACACCCGCTCGAAATAAGCGAGCGTTCGTTATATCCGTGGCCATTAAAGTGGGCTCCACTGTACATCCGCTGACTTCGCTTTAATACACTAGTATCAAGAACGTTTAGGTAAGGCTGTAGATGTATGGGTAGAGGAAGTAATGACCGATCGCAACATTTGTCATCTGCCTTGTGGAGAGGCCGTACAGGTAAGTAAAAGCCAAGAGTGAGAAAACAGAATGAATCAGCACTCGCGAGCATTTCCAGAAAAGACAGGCAAGCACTTACTCACCTAATAAGCATAGCTGCCAGAAAGGGGTTGTTTGTAGCTTTGGAAATAAATGCCTGAAACAAGTTGGTGGACAAATGGTGCATACGCCAGATTAACCCCTCTGTATCACTCTATCAAGGGCGCAAAAAATTCTGTGGGCGCAAAGGTTGCCTTTGATAGCGCCCCAGGAAGAGTACCAAACATTCTATCACGAACAAATTTCTTACTTTACTATAGTGAGAAGCCTCGATTAGCTGAGTTTTTGAAGATACTGAGCTATAGGGGCTCAGGATATATAACGTGAGTCACAAAGGCGATGTCGAATAGGTGATTTAAACAAAATATGTTCGGCAAGATCTTTATGTTACGGAGATCCAGTGCTCCCACGAGGCTCTCGTTGGGTAGGGGATGGGCGGTGGAGGGATTCTCGAACATTTTCTTACCATGTAGTAAAAGGGGGGGGGGGGGGGGACTGGCAAGTCGGTTTCGGTGTGACGGAAATGTATCTGTATGTATACTTGCCAATACATGACAGTTTCATTTCTCAGTTGTGCGCGGTAACGTAGCGGGCGCGTGCGGCGGCAATCTTGGAGCCCCGTAAGTACACTGCGTACTTACGGGGCCGTAAATACACTGCGTACTTACGGGGCCATAAGTACACTGCGTACGAGACCTTATTACTCGCGCTACGGGGTCTCCCAAACTGCTCAAGCAGGAGGGTCTTGTAGATGCAAAATGTATCGGCTTTTCGTCCTACACCTCATAAGGTGGATTATAGCGTATACACACAGCCGATTTTTATTTATTTCGAGTTCATTTAATTTTGCGGCTCTTACCGTAAATTCGTCTTTTTTCTGCGGGCAATAAATAAAATGGGTAAAGTGAGAACATCTCGCATTAAACAATTTTTTCGTGCTCAAGTAACGCAGTAAACACGACAAAAGGAAGAAAGGACATGACACGAGCGCTGACTAACAACTGGTTATTTTATTCTGGAAAAAGTATATAAAGGCGCAGGGCACAGGAAACAACCCCACAAAAAATCAGAACAAAGGTTAAAACTTAAAAACCATACTGCGCATGCACATCACAGTTGAGTCGTGACGTCGTTTTCAACGAAATTTGAAGAGTATCTTGGATAGTAGACGGTACTCCCCTATCTCCTGGACCTCACACAATGCCAAGAAAGCCTGACTCCTTAACTACCAAACTGATAGATGGTGTAGCAACACACTCATCTGCTTCCCCACTTAGAAAGGCAAGTCTCCTGTTTAATCACTCTGATCGAATTTTTAGGGAGATGGTGGAAGCCTTTATGATCAGGAAGGATGCAGACGATAACCTTGCCACATAGCTATGTGGCAAGTGAACCATCACCAACTCGCCCAAGCTTCTACTCTGACTATACTGATGCAGATGAGCGTGTTGCTTCACCATACATCAATTTCGTATATAAGGAGCCAGGCTTTCGTGGCAACTGTATAAGGTCAAGGAGATAGGGGAGTGCCGTCTACTATTGAATATAGTCTTCGAATTCCATTGAAAAAGATGTCATGACTCGACTACGATGTGCATGCGCAGTATGTTGTTTAGTTTAAAGTTTTGTTCTTCTGTTTTCTGGATTGTTCACTGTGTCCTGCGCCTTCATATACTTTTCCGAGAATGTAATAACCAGTTTTTAGTCGGCGTCTGTGTCGTCTGCAGACTTCCGTTTGTCCTGTTTCCTGCGCTGCTTCAAGCCCGAGTCACACTGCGGAAACACAACAACGACATGAACCAAACTTGTTCGCAAGCGAGCCGTCAACAAGTCGCCCAACCAACTTGTCCCACAACTTCTTGTCACACTGCACGAACGGCAGGGAAACGAGACAGGTTGCTGGGGTGTTCCCTCGGTATGACAGCTTCCGGGAACCGGAACAACAAACAAACAGCGTTCGTGGACACGGTTGGCGCTGTTCGCTGGCCGGGCGAATTTCCTGGCGACACCGCACGAACAAACCAAGCACTTTGCGGTGATTCACCGCTTTTGTGCCTTTCGTGGTTGGAAACTTGGTTTGCAAAGTGCAAAAAAGAGCGCTTCCTTTCGCGGTAATGCTGTCTGCTGCGGTACGGCGTCTTGCAGGCGGGTGCATACAGACGGGAAGGCTGCCCTGGCCACCGTCGGCTGGCAGGTGCGGCCGCCGTGGAGAAGCACGTTCGATCCCCGTCGCATTCTTGTGAGCAAGCGTACACTCCTGACGAACGCGGTTCTGTAAGGAGCCAAAAGGAATGTCCTGTTCCAGGGACTGCCTCGGCTGCGAGTTCCAGAAGTTTCTTGACGGCTTTGTGCGCGAGAACCACCCGAGCAGGAGCCGGCATACGAGCGTGCCAGTTGCTCGCGTGAACATGCTGCCGTCGTACTCGTGCCGCCAGGAAAGTGACCTGATCGCGATGATTGAAGAGAGGCGTTTTCCATGGGATATAACAGACCCAAAATATCAACGGTGTGATCTGAAGGAATCTGTGTTTCAAGAGATCGCTAGTTGGGACTGTATTTCACAGGTGAGCGCGAGTTACCAGTTACCTGTCCTGCTATTTTTGAACTTGAGATGAAGAAGAAAGCAGTGCTACATTTTTTTCTTTGAGATAGCAATCAGAATAACTTTACTGGGTTCCCATTTGATTGCAAGAATGATGCGTACAATTATATCTTTTTTTTAGTACTCTCAGAGCGTGGAACAAACTCGATGAATCTGCCGAGATTGTGGCGTGATTTGTAGTGACCGGCCGGGTTGATAATGCATTGTGGAACAGCAGCGCAAAACACAAAATGTGTAGAAGTAGACACAGGGCACAGAAAGTAGACGCATGTAGTCCGTGTTTAATTCTTTCGCATGAAGTTTTCGAAAACGCCTTTCTCAGGCGCCCTTCTCAGCCAGTCGATCATCCAGCGCGGTTTCTCTGCGGTGGCGGCTGGTCGTCCGAGTCAGAATCGAGCAAGGCTGCACCTCAGCCGCCGCGCACGATCATAGTTCGTCCGACATTCTGCAAAACCGCCAGTAGCTACGACAGCGCAAGGTGTCTCCAGTTTCCGCGGTTGTGCACACGCACGGAGGAGAGCGCGCGAGCGAATGCAGAGAAGCGCCGGGGAACGCGATTGAGGTGGTTTTTCCGGTGTGACAGAGAGTTTGTGAACAAGCGGCGCACATGTGGCCAACACAGGCTGGCGGGAGACAGCGACATGTTTACCCTCTGTTTGTGTTGACGCGGTGTGACAGGATCGCCAACCCGTTTTGTATAGCGATGTGCAAGAAAAAAGAAAACGCATACCACTGAAACCCATCTGCGTTCTATATTTTTGGTCCTGAATCCGTTTGAACCCGTTTGAACCGGTTCGAGACGGTCCGAACCGGTTCGAACCGGAACGGAATGGCCCTCTGGAGCCGAACCCGGAACTGAACCCGAAAGGCGTGAACCCGAACCCGAACCGAACCCGAAAAAATACCGGTTCGACACCCTGGTTTCAATATCGCCTGCCAAGATCAGCAAGCAGCGAACAACATGAGCGCATTCAAGCACAAGAAAAATACAGCATTGCGGGCTCGGCAGCTGCACTAAGAAATAATTGCTACTTTTTTTAGCATACAAGGAATGCGGATAACTAACCTGAATGATGTAGACAAACGGATTAGTGGTGTGCACGCTTGCACAGCCACCGAGCCCACAAAGCGGTGAAGGCGGTCGATCGTCGCTTATATTTCCTGTGGCTGATGTTGCTGGTGATGAGGCTTTCCAGGATGGGCCGGGGAAATGGTATCCAGGGGGAGGCGCTGCCGGGCATGATGAAGTGATGACGTCGGGTTGGGGCGATGCGAAGATGCAATCGTCACTGTAGTAAACTGCAGTGCATGACGTGCTTGCTGGGGGAAGGGCCAACAACGCCGGAAGCAGGGCATTAGCGACGAAGGCGAACACCTGCACGATGTAGACAAACGGATTAGTGGTGTGCACGCTTGCACAGCCACCGAGCCCACAAAGCGGTGAAGGCGGTCGATCGTCGCTTATATTTCCTGTGGCTGATGTTGCTGGTGATGAGGCTTTCCAGGATGGGCCGGGGAAATGGTATCCAGGGGGAGGCGCTGCCGGGCATGATGAAGTGATGACGTCGGGTTGGGGCCATGCGAAGATGCAATCGTCACTGCAGTAAGCTGCAGTGGATGACGTGCTTGCTGGGGGAAGGACCAACAACGACGGAAGCAGGGCATTAGCGACGAAGGCGAACACCTGCATGATGTAGACAAACGGATTAGTGGTGTGCACGCTTGCACAGCCACCGAGCCCACCTTAGAAACTACGAATTATTGTCCTGCGCGGCCGATTTCCATAATTTAAGTCGGATTAAACGTCCCGACTCCCGCCTTTTTTTGAGCTTACCGGAGGTGGTAGGAGGAGTCAACTAACGCATGGAGTGCTTTTTATGCAGTTGCGTGGCGGCTTCGCTTTCGTTTTTTTTTTAGGCTGCGTTAAACAAATAGATCCAGTCAAAGGCTGCATAGCCGAAAATTAGGCGCACTGAAATAAAAATACACGTGGACTCTATGCTTCCGCCGATCACTACGTATCTCTCCGCCAATGGCAGAGCGGCAAGCCGCCACGGGACTGGCTGAAAGGTTGGTTGACTCCTCCTACCGTCTGCGGTGAGTTAAAAAAAGGCGGGAGCCGGGACGTTTAACAAGATTTAAAGTAGGGAAATGGGGCGCAGAGGAAATAATTCGGTTTTTCTAAGAATGCTCGGAACGTGTAGATCGAGTTCCCGCGGTAAAAAGACGAGTTCAGACTCCTCTTTTGTGTTAAGTTTAGGAACCGAACGGCATTGTCATATGGCATTTCTGGGTGAAATTCCTTGCAGCTAAACAGGCATGAAAAACTATCACCGTATTGCTGACGACGGTTGGAAGGGAGTCACCAGGTGCAAGCCTCAGAGTGATTAAAAATCAACATATCAGAACACACGAAGAAGTTAGGCAGCGTCGAAGAGAGTTGTCAAACATGGCCAAAACAGTTTGGCTCAACACCGGAGCTACACTAGAAGCGAGAAAAAATGCCATTCTTTTGAACGTCAGCAATAGTGGACGATAAGTAAAACACCAAAAGCTCCAGCCTCTGTTCGATGAGCTCGCGCACCGTACACAAGAGTTGAGCATGGGGTATGGAATAGAATCAGTCCTCAATGTCGGCTAAAAACACAGAGTTGGCCCCAGAAATGCCTTCCTTCAGTTCATCGACCACGCTGGCGACCAGTCTCTAATATCTTCTTGCTACATCTACACTTCATTCCCCACGAGTCGCGAACCTCCGATTGGTTCTTCGGCTTGGGCAGCAACACGTCGACAGTGCGCGGCAGCCAATGAGAGCGCAGCGGAAAAAAAGGTGCCCTGAGTCGACAACTGTCAGACCGGACGGCTTCCTGCGCTGCTCACGTAGCTGGGTTTTTTTCCAGCGCGGTCGGCGACGAATGCATGTGCGCAAGACGCGCGACGGAAAGCGTCTGGTGACAGACCGGATGGCTGAATGCGATCTCAGAAAGCAATCGCCTCGCACACTATGAGTCTGCCTCAGCATGCGCTGTTGCTATGCGTGGGCGCAAGAATTGTCCTTCTGGGTATTTTCCGTCGTTGCGCGCTGCTCTCCTCCGCCTCATTGGCGCTAGAAGGCGTACACTAATGGCAGCAACATGGCTGGCAGCTTAGCGAGCAGAGCGTGGATCCCTGAGCAGAGCAGGCAGCGGGTTTCGCGACGCCACCTGTCGTGACATTTGCAAAGGTACGGGCGTCCGCTAGCACTACTTGCTGCTGGCGGTCTTTCGAATGACGTGTGAGTCATCCGCCGACAGCGTGTCAAACTGGCGCTGCAGAAATTGACCCATCAGCTTCTGCCGGGCTCCTTCCTCTGTTAGGATATCCCTGAGCGGATAATCGAGCTTCTGAGTTTATGGGGTCACCCGCGTGCAGCCGGCCGGGAAGGCGCGCTTCTGTGCCAGCTATGCGCGGGCGTTCTCGTGTCCCCAACCCGTGGCGCAAAGTCACAGCCACGGCGGGTTCGGACGAAGTAGGCAACGAACAGAGTACGCTAGGAAACCGTTTATTTACCTAGCGCAAGGCAAAGCACACTGCGGAAGAATGTTCTATCCGATAATAGATTGTTCAGCAGCTTACCAAGTCATCGTCGACTGGCGTTGAATAATCCGGGAGGGCGCGGGCAGGACGGGGGTCGGCAGGGCAGAGCGGCAGTAGCACCGCGGCGAGAAGAGAGGGCGAGTCCCCTGTTCCCGCGCGAACTTCGCCTTTTAACCCCTACGACATTGCCTCCCTCTTGAGCAACTTGTTGCAATCAGGAGGAGTCGTTCACCCCTTCCCTAAGACGCCAGAGCATAGGCGTGACGTCACGTCCGAGCTGGGGTGAGGAGAGTTGCCGGGTGCCCTCCTCTCCCCATTCCCTGCGGCGTGCGCTCTCGTCTCTTGACTCGGCGCGGGGCGGCGAGGGATATCTGTATATCCCACATCCTCCCCTCCTTAAGAAGCCTCCCGGACAGAGAAGCGGGCGCAACGTTACTTAATATTCTCCGCCATCCAGGGATCGAAGTTCTTCGGCTCCCGCTGGTACACTTGTTGATGTCCGCGCCACGCCCGCACCGATCAGCTGGTCCGTAGGCTTGGCCACCCGCAAGATGCTGATGTCGATTCCGATGCTTGCCACCGGTCGCCGTCCTCCGAGCACGCGCGGCTGCGCCGCTCCGGTCAAGGTGGTTGACCGCCTCCGTGGCAACGGCCGAGAAGGCTTGGAGGCCAGGTTCGTGGCTGCGCCGCCCTGAGAGACTAGGTCAGGTGGCTTCAGGGGCTAGGGCCGCGGCGCTTCCATGGTAGAGGCCGCGGTTGAGCTGCCTTGGCATGCCTGGTCAGCTGGTAAGGGCCCAGGGTTGAGGTGGTAATAAGGGTCTCGGCAGTGCTCTTGTTTTTGGCCAGCTTGCTCTTGTGTAGGCGGGTACGGCGGCGTACAGTCGGCAGGCGTTAGGCAGGTGGTTGGCTCCGATGCGGCGTGGCAGGTAGCAGGGGCGCCCAGGTGGCAGCAGGGTGGCGGCTTCAGGTCGCGGGCTGGGCGTAGAGGCGGGCCATGGACGCGGCGCATTGCCGAAGCTGGATGGTGGCTCTAGATGGTTGGTGGTAGTGGCGAACGATGTCGTTCTGGTGCGCCCTGCTTCTTTTCCATCTGCGCTGAAAAAGGTCAACCCAGATGTAACCAACTCCCGCAGCGCGTGCTACGTAGCTGTTCGGCCCTCACGAGAGTCATGAGGGTTAACGCAAGTAAGTCTTACGTAACATTGATCGGCATGAGCGGCCCGTACGTTCATGCATCTAACGAGACTGCGTGTCGGCCTGCGCCCTCGCTCTAGTCCGCGCAGGCAGATTTTATTTCTGCCTACGGCGCAAGTTATAGCGGGACGCGGAGTTCGCCGGCTGATCGCAGCGCTCGTTCTCCGACTGCGGCGCGGGTCGGGCTGTGTCCTGGACCCGCTCATCTCGCTGCACGTAATGTTTCAGGTCGCATACGTGCACCGGTCCGCCTGTCGGTTTCGACCGCAAGTCCTCGAGCCTGTAAACGAGCGAGGAAAGCTTCTCTCGCACGCGGAACGGCCCGATCCATTTCGGCGCCAACGAAGCCGCGAACTGTCTGCTAGCATCGCTCAGAACGTGTTGGCGCCGAAGCACCAGATCGCCCACTTCGTAGTGAACATCCCGGTGCGAGCGGTCGTACTGTGCTTTCTGCTGCGCCCTAGCGGTACTCAGGTTTCGGCGAGCCTTGTGTAAGGCCTCCGTCATCTTAGCGCGCAGCTGCGTCGCGTATTCAGCTCGTGCTGACGAAGCGACTGGCGTCTTCCTGCTGTCCGTTAGAACCCGGTCCATCGGATTTAGCAGTTCTCTACCCAGATTGAGAGAAGACGGCGCATACCCAGTCGAGCGGTTAACGGTCGTACGCAAAGCGAACGCGATCTCCGGCAGATAGGAGTCCCAATCTTTGTGCCTCTCAGAGTACGCGACAAGCATGTGCTTGACGTTGCGGTTGACTCGTTCCGTGGGGTTCGACTGAGCATGATAGGTGGTCGTTTTCTTGTGCTTAATGCCGAGTGCAGCGCACGAATCTACGAACACCTTCGCAGTGAAGTAGGACGCGTTGTCCGTTATCAGCTGCTCTGGGAAACCGAACCTGGTGAATACGTCCATCAGCTTCTCCATGATCACTCGTGCCGTCAGCTTTCTCAGGGGGAAAAGTTCAACCCACTTGCTGAAGTGATCCGTGACCACCAGCAGGAACTTGTTCCTACTCGGTGTCGTGGGATACGGTCCCATGATGTCACACGCCGCGATTTGCCAGGGAGTCTGGCTGTTACTCGGCTGCATGAGGCCGGGCGGTCGTCCACCCCGGGGCTTCACACTTTGGCACACATGACATGAGCGGGCGTAGCGTGTTACGTCCCTTTTCATGCCAAGCCAGGTAGCAAAGCGACACAACTTAATGTAAGTCTTGGGGCCGCTTGCATGCCCAGCGATGCACGAGTCATGAAAGTAACGTAACAGTGCCGCTCTCAAGACTCGCGGTATCACCACCTTGAACGCCTCACTTGTGTCGTTCTCGGAGGGGATATACCTCAGAAGGACGCCGTCGGAATCCAGCAGATAAGAATCCAGCGCGCTCACAGCACTACCAGCTGTTTCTAAGCGCTCCGCACCGAAAGCAAAACCAGCTGTCCCCGTGTGCGCGCCGGCTTGGCCGCCCGGCTCCCGGAGCCCGTCGAACACTTTTCGACAAAATGAATCCATCTGCTGAGCTTCGAGCAGCTCCTTTCTGCTGAACACGATCCCCACGGAACTCGCGTAGTCCACGTGGTTCACGCTCTCGCCTGGGGTCAACGGTCGGTCCGCGTCCCTTACATCGGCTACGGCTGGCGACAATCCCTCACTCTCTCCCTCTGTCGGGCGGTCGGTCGCGTGACCTTCCTCGCTCGGGACAGGCGCTCGCGAGAGTGCGTCAGCCGCGGCGTTGTTCTTCCCTCTGCGGTAGCGCACGGTAAAGTCGTAACGCTGCAGCAACAGGGCCCAACGCGCCAGGCGGCCGCTCGGCTCGCTGAGTAGTCTCAGCCAGGTGAGCGCCATGTGATCCGTCTCGATCACAAATGCCACCCCGTCGACGTAGTAGTCGAACTTCCGCAGAGCAAAAACTATCGCGAGACATTCCTTCTCTGTCACCGAGTAGTTCCTCTCTGCCGGCGTCAGTGAACGGCTCGCGAACGCTACCGGTCGGAGGACGCCTTCATGCTCCTGAAGCAACACTGCTCCTAAGCCCAGGTCGCTTGCGTCGGTTTGAATCACAAATTCCCTGTTTAGGTCGGGTAGCTGCAACTCAGCCGTGTCCGCGAGCACCTTGGTGAGGTTGCGCAGTGCAGCCTCTTGCTCGTGACCCCAACTCCAGCGCTCTCCCTTCTTCAAAAGTTTTGTCAAAGGTGCCTGCAGCGCTGCGCAATCTGGGATGAACTGGCGATAAAAGTTCGCCATTCCCAGGAAGCGTCTGAGACCAGCTAGATCTCACGGCGACGGAAACTTAAGCAAAGCTTCGAGTTTATCCTCGCACGGCAGAATGCGGCCTTTGTCGATCGTGAACCCCAACAGTGTTATTCGGGTCGCGGCGATCTGCGCCTTCTTCGGGTTCAAAGTGCTTCCCGCGGACCTCAGCCTCTCTAGGATGTCCTTCAAGTGGCGCAGGTGTTCCTCGAACGTTTTCGAGTACACCACGATGTCGTCTAGGTATGCGAGCGCGTGGTGCCACTTCGCATCTCCCAGAACACGGTCCATTAGGCGCTGATAAGTAGCGGGTGCTCCTACCAAGCCAAAAGACATTCTCTTGAATTGAAAAAGACCTCTGTGACAAGTGAAAGCAGTCTTCTCCTTATCACGCTCATCCATTTCAACCTGAAAGTATCCGCGGCTAGCATCGAGCGTAGTAAAGTACTTCGCCCCACCTAGGTTGGACACTAGGGAAGAAATGGTTGGTAGAGGGTACGCATCCTTTCTCGTAACCTCATTCAGTCTGCGGTAGTCCACGCAAAGCCGATATGTATCGTCTTTCTTTGGAACTAAGGCTACCGGGAAGCCCCAAGGGCTGTTAGACCTCTCAACAACGCCAGTGTCGAAAAGTTCGTCTAAGGCGCCGTCTAGTGCTTTTCTCTTAGCCAAGCTGATTGGTCTAGGATTGCACTTCCAAGGCAGTGCATCACCCGTGTCTATTCTGTGCCTTACTAGTGTAGTGAGGCCAGGCCGGTCTGTGAATGTCGCGTTGAATTCGTAGAGGAGAGATGACAAACGTGCCTTCTCCCTTTCCGATACGCTGTTCACCTCCGACAACAAAGGGTGCATTGCCCTCACTGGCACGGTAGAACAGCTTTCTACCGCGAAAACATTCTCTGTGGGCCCTCTCTCAGCGGCGACTGTCCGCCCGCATGCTTGTTTCCGGGCCGGCGGGGGTGATTTTCCACGGTCACTCCCCGCTAGCTCCGCGTTCGGAGCCGTAATTGACTGCGAGGCCGCGGGCGCTTTTGCAAAAAGCTTCAAGGCGCCGGCGGTGCGCTCTCGATAGCCTCCGCTGGCTATGTCTATCACAATGCCTGTCTTGGCTAGGAAGTCTCGCCCAAGAATTACAGGAACGGATAAACAGGGAAGATGAACGAGGCGTTGTCGCCGCACGCGTCTTTCCCAGCGAACCACTATCCTAGCTGCACCGCTTGATTGCGCTGTGCCGCTCGCGAGGCGAAAAGTGGTATCGCACTCTCTCAACCGGATTTTGTTCTGGCGGAGATGGTTTAGCACTTCGTCACCGAACAAAGAAGCGCTTGCCCCTGTGTCGAGTAAAGGCCGTTGTACGATCGCTTTTGAGCGGATCCGCCAGGCAGGCGGACTGGCGGACCGAACGACCAGACAATAGGCATTCGCCCCGTTCGGCAGGCGAAAGGAAAGTTGGTGAACTTCAACTTTGGGGCGGACGAGCGAACCGCCCGGCGACCGAATTGCAGCGATTGGCTGCTTTTTACATGACGTAGGCATCCGCTCCTGCCGGGCAAGATGGCCGTCCGACTGAACTGGGGAGCGAGGCATAGGTCGTGGCTGTAGTGGTGGCACCTATAGTATGCCGCGAGGCATACTATATTGGCCACATGTTGATATTACGAGTGTTCAGAGCGACTGCGAACTTCGCGTGCAGCAGCGGCGAGCAGCGACAGTTTCCCGAGTTGAAATCGACGCTGATGTAGTTGACAGAGCGCCTCTTCAAACCGACGCAAGACCTACGCGTTGGCTGTGTCACGAAGTGTTTATATGGAGCTGTTTGTGGTTGCTGCAAGCGTTCATAATTCCTGCGAGGATCATCACGCACAGCGGCGAACCACAGCTGCTCACGGTGAACTTTTGTGCGTGCATGAGCTGCCTAGCACAGTGACTAGTGTCCGCGTAGTGAAAGTGATTGCGATCGAAGCGAGTGCTTTTACGTCAAGGCAGTGAAATGTGCGCCTTCGAGAGCTCACTACGCACGCCGTGCTTTCCGAATGCTGAAATGTACGTGGCGTTGTGCAGCTAGTCGCATTCGTTTCGGTGGTGGCAGTGATCGCGACCAAACCGTGCACATGACGTTGTTGCTGGGTATACGCATTCGTTACCATTTTGTTCGCGATTCGTGTTGGCACTTTGCTTGAGAATTGCCGTGTGTGCGACGTGACGCGACGCGAGCTTGGCTGCACGGCCGTAGGACTGTTTTGCGGCGACAACAGCGATGTCGCCATCCTTTGCTTTGGTGCTCCATTCAGTACGTTTTGTGATGATGGGTGCTCGGTTTACGACTCGCCGGAGAAACTGTGTAACCTGTGTGAAAACATCGGTGCAGTGCAAATGTATCTTCGGGAGCGTCATTTATTTTTATTTTTTGCCGGCTGTGCGCACATTTGCCTGCAATAAACATATCGGCGTGATGAATGGGTGACTGAACACTTCCGCTAGCATTTCGGTTTAGGTTGTAACAACATGGTATTCCGCGATTACAAACAAGAATCATTGCCGCTTTTGAATCACGACTGATTGACAGTGTACAAATCTCTGATATGTGCCAACTTATAAGTCTGTTTTTCATGAGCATTTCAATTGATGTAGTGCAGAAAAAAAAATAAAAAGTGTGGCAGCAGCTTATGCAATCAAAACTGACCACAGAGCAAGTTGAGCATAACGAGTCTTGATGAAAAAGAAGAAAAAATATTGAGAAAACCTTTGCCATTGCTTTTTTTCTCTTTTTGCTTAGCAGTGTTAAGTCAATATTGACAAATGCTTGGCAGTATTCAGTTTAAGTGGGATGTTGGTTTCCACTGCAATCAGAAAAATACAGTGGTCTTGAAGCACCTCATAGGCAATGACAGTGTCTGTTGTTGATTTTGCTCATGGTCCTTTTCGATCCGGGGATCAGTGGTACGAAACTGGATGTGTTCGCAATGCTATTGTTGCAGAGCTGCTCGCGAAATCGGCCTTATTGGTGTTAAGCGGTTGTTCAGCGGCGCTTCCTGGGTCAGCCGCAGCACTTTGTTTAACAAGCCATTCTCGAAGCTTCGAGAAGATCTCGTCGATGCACTTGCATATGTCTGTCTGCTACCACCTTCATTTGCCTGTGACTGCTTGCTACAGACATGACTACTTGCAGACTGCAAAATAAGCCCTGTGGAGCTGGTAAAGCTACGCTAGGAACAAAGACGATGGTAACAACATCACTGCACAGGGTAGCAATTCTTGCTCTGTCGTCGTCCCTTAGCACAGTTTCGATATGCCAACTTGCCACCGGTGCACCCCACAGTACGCTATGATCAAGTTCTGTGAAATTTACAGAAAGCAACAACGGGAGAGGAAGTAGGTTGTATAGGCATATCTAGTGCATGCTGTACAGATAGCTTCCTGCCTTATTATAGCCTGGCCCCTCTGTTTTTAATCCTTCATCACCCAGCACCTATGGCCCTATTTGTGTTATTGGCATGTGCTGCAAATCACCAAACACATTTCATACTCTTGACCCTGCTAGATTGTTTTGGCCCATTAAGTTGTTTGATTCAAATCGGCAAGCTTTTAGAAGACATTTCTGCAATAGCCAACTTTTTCTTGTTCTTCACGACATGCACCTTGACTGCAACATCCCCCTATGATGCTTTTGTTCTTTGCTTTGAAAAAGCATGCGAATCCCCTATTTATGTGAGGCTGGTTTTCTTGTGCTTTAACTTGCATCCAATAGCTCTAAACTGGATCCAAGCTTAAACAGCCAGCCTTCGGCAGATTTCCCTTGCCAATTCTTATGTATCTTGCCTTTTCCTGCAATCTCGGACGTCCGCCAAGGAACTCCTTTGGGCCTCAGCTTTTCATTACTTGCATTATTACCGTCCCTTCAGTGTTTTGTCACATGCCTTCACTGACAGCCATATGGGGTGTGCCATATTGCAATCAATACCAGCATTTCAGTTCAAAACAACAATTAGCGTGCCCTGGATTGTCCTGTTGGCTAATGTTACTAAGAATGCAGTAATATTGTTTTTTATTGTCAGCATTACATTTTGCCAACTTATAAGGACTTACGATAAAGGTATATTCACTGTATATTGGTTCAAGTACCTAATAATCCTCATACACCCGCCCACAACCTAGGATATTTACACCATGACGTGTTGTTAGTATCACCGTCTTCCAAGTTACTTGCATTCAATTCCCCTGTGTGTCATCAACTTGGGTATTCTAATGGCACATGGCACAAATCTAATTTAACTAGAATCCTTAAATTAGTTCAGTCCTGAGCCGCTTGTTTTATTTTCTCAGGCCATTTTTGAAGGTCCAGTGTGACAGCACTAAAAGTGCATATTTGAATGTCTTCATCTTATGCAGGTTTTTTTTGCTCCTTACCAACACGTCCCCAACTAATCAGTCCCAACTTGTAGTCTCTCGTGCACTAGGTGCACTAACACTCTTGTGCCTCATTTAGCTCATATGCCACTGAATTTCAAGATTCGTTTTTGTTCGTGCCACAGAAGGCTGTAACGGTCTTGCATCCCACAAGGCTGTGTATCTTACTGTCCTTCGAAGTGGTTACTACAGAAATCATGCTATAAATTACGAACTCACTGAGCTCCTACCTGGCACACCATTTTAAAGCTCGCTACTAAACTAACGTCATTTAGGACCACTGAGGTGTGATAAATATGAAAACAAATAGATCTGATATAGTGCTCAGTCACTCGGTCACCTCGGCAAACCAGTGCAATGCTCTCTTATGCATAACGTGTTCATTGAGAACTTTGTTCATAATTTATTTCAAACTATATCGGGGCAGATTTACACAATAGCATTTGGGCTAACTTTGCACAAGCTAGCTCTAGCTACCTACATTCGCCGACTGCAAAGCTAAACATGCATTAGTGCACCCACCTGTTGTTGACCAGGCTTCTCTTTGTGCTTGTCTGTTCTGCTCAGCTGAGCAACACACTGACTTCATGATGTGGCTGAGTGAGAATTCTACATGTGTATGCTTATGCATGTAACTTGTATATAGTCACATGTACTAAGGATAGTATTAACTGGGCAATTGGTTGAGCTTAAAAGCTCTCATCATCAGATTGCAGCAAAGAGATAGCAATAAAAGACAAAAGTCATCACTGCCTTTCTGTTTTTCTTTGTCATCCTTCGGCCTGACTTCAACTTGGTTTTTTTCCAACTTCCTTATGACTACTGATGGCTCAGTTAATTCGTTTCCTTGCAACCCAGACTGGCAGTGGAATAAGGGTATTTTGCTAAGAAATTGGTAATTAGTAACTAGTACGACATTATTCTATATATAACAAGTGGTGCGGATATCGATTAACAAATACAGATTCTCTCTTTTGCTTGCTACTTTGGGAATCAGAGTTGCCCTTAAAATTTCTCATATTACTTTTTACTGATCAGAAAGGACGTACCTTCAAGATTGCTGTAGAGCTTTACTGGAGAACTTAAGCATCTATGGCCCACACATACTTCAATGGCTTATTTTGCAATTTAATCTGTCCTGACACATCATAGCTCTTATTTCTGAAAATTAACTTTTTCGCATTCTGCTTCATATGATTGTGTTTGTTTGAGGTAACTGCAAAATATGAAGCAGTTCCCGTTCCCTTGACTATACAAAGCATTCTATCCTAGTCTCCGCCAATATTTGCTATGTAAACTTTCCAAATCGGTTCTTGCATTTCCTTAACCTCTAGGCCAGTGTACTTACTCCCTTATCTGATTATGTATGGATTAATGAGGATGGCACATGTATACTTTTTTGAAATACGGAGCAACCACTTTGTTTTAAATTCATGGGACAGTTAAGAATGCTTTGTGGTCATACGCACAATACGCCACCTTGTTTCTGTGCATGTCAACATTGATTGGCTCTCAACAGAACTTTCGACACTTGTTTACTATGCTGCATACTGGTTTGCACAATGTTCACTGCAATGTCACCTCAGGAAGCACTGGTAAAAGGAAGCGGCCTGCCCACTGTCACTGCAGAACAAAAGCGTGCACTTTAGTACCGTGATGCGCACCATATCCGCTTTGAAGCCACTGAGTAGTATTTCTATTTCGATTTTCATAATGGTGTGAAAAACATGACGAAAAAAAATCAGAAAAGAAATCGGTATTATTGCGTCGTCATTTTTCTGTGATATTGTGAACACCTGCAGTTAACACTGATCTTCCATATTAGTAAAGGTTGGGAACATTGTAATTTCCTCATGTATAGATGCATTCATATCTGATGGTAACATGCTAAAATATGCTGATTTTTTCATGCATGCATAATACACACATACACATACACCTTTTCTTTAATGAGAGACAGTGGCGTGTTTGATGTCATTTGACCACACATACTATGATGTGGATAGAGTTGAAGTGCGGCGGGAGTGAACAGGGACACAAGAAGAATGATATACAGGTGATGCTGGATTTCCCACAGCTGAAGAACCAAGGTGGGCAAAAATGATCTGGTTTGGTTTGGTTTGGCTTATGGGGTTTAACGTCCCAAAGCAACTAAGGCTATGAAAGACGCCGTAGTAGAGAGCTTCGGAAATTTCGACCACCTGGGGTTCTTTAACGTGCTATGACAGAGCATTGTTAAAGGTTGTGAACAAGCAGTCCACATCAGCAGCAGCAGATGCCCTCTCTACAGATGCAACAACCAATCTTGTCAAGGTCACCTTGACGTCAGAAGCAGTAGCATGGACTAAGCCTCGGTACTATTCCCTTTTATCTAAGAGCGCACAGAGGCATCTGCTCTACGTCACCTCTTGTGTAGGACAGTCCAGCATACACTGTTCGTGATATCGCTTTGGACAGTTGGCAGTATCAGTGAGGTGTTTGTTGCGGGTTGTCTCTTTTTGTTTCATGTTAACTATGCGTATCTATTCCTACAACAAATATTTTTGTTTGCATTGAATTGGCATCTAAGCTCAGCCAACAACCAATGTTCAGTTTTGGTTTTTGGCTGTCAGAACATGTTATCACCGAACACTATAGTCAGATTCAATTTAAGTCTGCAGTGAAGCTCTGCCATCTGGACCGCCGCACAGAATTCTTCCGCGCCAAAAAAAGTAGTCCGCTGTTAAAACTATTATTGCATACTACCATAAGAAGCTTATTACAAGAAAAAATGATAAGCTCTTGAATTCTGATACCTGGATAGATTAATAAAGTCAAACATCGAACAACTTATTTTGTTTACTGTTATTGGTTAGTGGAGTAATACAGGATGCCTCGGGCCATGACCGAGTGCTAACAACTGCTGTTTCTTTTAAGTTTTATCCTACTATACATGAGGTACGCGGTATGTGAACCAGAATCATAAAATTTCAGTCACAGCAATTTCATCTTGTTCAGATGTTTGATGTGTGTTCCACAAGGTCACCATCCTCAAATCTAGCAAACCATTGTCATGAAATGCACCATTATTTTTTTACTTGCAGTTATGTTGTAGGTAGGCAGCCAACGTCTGTGTTAAAGTACTCCACTCAGGATGTCGGTTTGTTTCTGCAAACAATGGAAACTCACTAAAAGCATGTGTTTGATTGCACAGACGGTTACCAGTTGAAAATAATAACAGTCATATTCACCCGACATCACTGCTATCATTCAGCAGCACAGAGAACCCTACGCAACGTCGTATAGGCTTGCGCCTACGCTTACGCTGCTGCTGAATGACTGCGTCGGCAGCGACGAACTGCGCGACTAATGGCCAGTTCACCCTCTTTGTGTTGCCCATGTAAGCAGTCAAAACCTCTACAGCCGAGCTACTCATCTGGTAGCTGACGAGAGCCGCGTACAAGAGCAAGAACTTCAAAAACCACGCCATGGCTATGCCGAAGTTCAGCCTATGTGCCGGTCGCCGAGGAGCAAAAAAAGACCACGTTTTCGCGCCGTCTAGGTTGCCAACAGGAGCATGCTAATGGACAGACGGCAATCCCGGGCGCGCCAATCGGAACGCTTTAAACCATCCGCCTCGTCCGCCAGCTCCAAAATGATCGTACAACACCCATTCCGCCCCACGCCCGAGCGAAGGCCGAAAGCGAGCGGTTCGCTCGCTGGCGGATCCGCCCAAAAACGATCGTACAACGGCCTTAACGCGGTGAATTTCTTTCGAGCTATCGTTAGCTCAATGAACGGCGCTGGCAAGTGAACAGAACTTCCTACGCGACATGCCAAAGGCGCTAATAAACCGGGTTTCTCTGTGTACGCCGCGCGGGATCGCAGGTCGATCACCGGCGGCTGTTGCCGTTTCCCGACCGTGTTTGGTCACGGGCGGGGAGGCGGCCACAGTCGCGGGCGAAGTGCCCCGGTTGGTCACACCTGTAGCAGCGGTTGCTCGGGCTCCGACGGGCTAGGCGCTGGTCGCCACGTTCCGGTCGGTCGTTTCGATCTCGCGGTGCGGACGGTGGGGGCCGCTCGTGCGGCCGCGTGTCGGCCTCGCGATCTCGGCTACAGGTGTTCCGCTCTGCGGCAGCGTGTGCTGTTCGCAGCGCGTAGCTGAATGGGTCCAAAGCGCGGTCGGACAATTCCCAACCCCTCGGGACACGCTCGTCAGCAAACTGTGCTGTCGCTTCAGCTCTAGACGGACTACGAGCTGAGCTGCCATTCCACGCGCAGCGCGGCTCAAGTGACTGCGATGCAGGTGGCGGCGGCCGATGCGCTCGCGCAGAGAGGATGTCTCCCTGAATGCGCTTCGCCTCAGCTGCTAGCTCGTCCAGGTCTCTAAACCTGCCTCCTCTCAGGTAGGCCGCGAAAGTCGGGTGCGCTTGTCGTGTGACGCGCTCAACTTTTTCCGTGTTTGTGGCGCGAGGGTCAGCGAGGCGATACAGTTCGTCCATCGCTCGGACGTACTCTAACAAAGACTCGTTGGGGTGCTGGGTGCGGAGTTCCAGCTCCCTCCTCAAACGCCACTCGTAGTTAGCGGGGAGGAATTCGTCGCGGAAGCTTGCGCTAAACTCCTCCATTGTCCTCGCTCGGTTGCCGGTTAGTCGGTACCAGCGGGCCGCTTGCTCCGTCAAAGAGACAGGCACAACACGCGCGAGCAGTTCGGCGTCTGCAATTCCTGTCGCTTGCTGATAATGCAGCAGACGGTCGAGGTACTCATTAGCTCCTGTTCTGTCATGGTACCCCGTGTAGGTAGGTACGTCTATCCTAAGACGTACTTGCCGGGCCGGGGCTTGCAAATTGTTTTGCAACATACCCGCTAAGCTCTGCATAACTTGCATCGCGTTCTGCAAGAGCACCTCGGATGACTGCGGACTAACGCCCCCGGAGTTGGGCGCAGCCGCTGATGGTGTCGAACAATGAGGCCTAGGCGCCCCATTGTTCGCACCACGGAGCGGCGAGGTGCCCGATGTGGTGCCCTCCGTACCAGGCCTAAGTCCTGCCGACGCGCCCGGGAATGCAACTCGGCTATTCCGCGTGGAACACTCAAGATTTACACCTTCCAAAGGCAAGTCAAGTAGGGAGCCCTGGCTCTGTGCCGCTAGCTCTGACAGCATGAACAAAGACTGGAAGTCAGGCCTATCAGCTGCCATCCTTTGTTAGCGCGTCGACAGTCGTTCGCTCCAACAAAGTACACTGCTCAATGCCTATTTCGCCCCACGTTCGGGTGCCAAGATATGGGGTCACCCGCGTGCAGCCGGCCGGGAAGGCGCGCTTCTGTGCCAGCTATGCGCGGGCGTTCTCGTGTCCCCAACCCGTGGCGCAAAGTCACAGCCACGGCGGGTTCGGACGAAGTAGGCAACGAACAGAGTACGCTAGGAAACCGTTTATTTACCTAGCGCAAGGCAAAGCACACTGCGGAAGAATGTTCTATCCGATAATAGATTGTTCAGCAGCTTACCAAGTCGTTGTCGACTGGCGTTGAATAATCCGGGAGGGCGCGGGCAGGACGGGGGTCGGCAGGGCAGAGCGGCAGTAGCACCGCGGCGAGAAGAGAGGGCGAGTCCCCTGTTCCCGCGCGAACTTCGCCTTTTAACCCCTACGACATTGCCTCCCTCTTGAGCAACTTGTTGCAATCAGGAGGAGTCGTTCACCCCTTCCCTAAGACGCCAGAGCATAGGCGTGACGTCACGTCCGAGCTGGGGTGAGGAGAGTTGCCGGGTGCCCTC
Source organism: Amblyomma mixtum (assembly GCF_055824585.1). Taxonomy (NCBI): domain Eukaryota; kingdom Metazoa; phylum Arthropoda; class Arachnida; order Ixodida; family Ixodidae; genus Amblyomma; species Amblyomma mixtum. Next base: position 65,841,887 of record NC_143021.1, on the reverse strand, counting down.
CTCTCCCCATTCCCTGCGGCGTGCGCTCTCGTCTCTTGACTCGGCGCGGGGCGGCGAGGGATATGCCACAAGTTTTGACTGAGGAGAACACCTCGAGCCTATCTCGCTCCGCATTGTTGACCGCTTTCTCCAACCGTGGCAGGGGGAAATCTTTGAGCAGTTCGGAAGCTTTCCTTCTCAGGCGTGTAATTCTTTCCTTCGTTGGGACGAAGTTCTTGGACATGGCATCAGCCGCTTTTTGAGCAAACGCAGCTTTAGGAAGTACGACGAACCTACCCTTCTGGTCAGATAACAGCAGGCTAAGGTCATTGTCAACAAACTGTTTGACCACTTTATCCATTTGTCGTTTCCCGCCCCTACCAGACACTGGCTCATGCTTTAAAAGGCAGTCGACCGCTTCAGAGAGGCATTTCTACCTTTTTCTCGATTTGAGCTTTCTCCGCATTTCGGGCACTCGTCAGTAGCCTCGTATACATGGAGCCCGACGTTGCGGGTCGGGTCGGGGTGCGCAAGATGTCGGGCTAACCAGCCCGACCCCACCGCGTTTACATGAACCGGTTTTCGGTCGGGCAGAGATCGTCGCTACCCCTAGCGTCGAGCAAGCAAACCACACGCGTGCTAGAGGAGGAGGAACGCGCGGACGAAAAGTTCCCTTTCCCGACTGCTGCTCTTTCCGGTCGGTTGGTTCGCACGTTCGCGTGCGCGCTCTCTTCGAAGCCGGCAGCGGCTCGGTTTGATTTACAATGGGTGTCTTCGCTGCTGCGTTGAGCTTCATGTTATGTTTGAATCAGCTCTATTTCATGGAGATTTTAGTTTCATGGATGAATGTGCACAACTTGGTGCTTGCCGTGGCGATGTAACGTCAAAACGTTCGCTTCCGAAGCCTCACGTCAAATTGGTCTCGTTCAAGACTGAGCGACGACTGGTCCGTTCCGAACAGCTCCTAAAATCCGCGAATAAATTACCCGG